>NW_027397076.1:23874620-23929742 GCF_003265705.2 Callorhinus ursinus
GAAGAGAAGAGAAGAGAAGAGAAGAGAAGAGAAGAGAAGAGAAGAGAGAAGAGAAGAGAAGAGAAGAGAAGAGAAGAGAAAAGAGAGAAGAGAGGAGAGAGAAGAGAGGAGAGAGAAGAGAGGAGAGAGGAGAGAGGAGAGAGGAGAGAGAAGAGAGAAGAGAAAAGAAAAAAGAAAAGAGTACAAACTGCCCTTTAGTTCTCTACTCACCAAAATGCCCACTTGAAAGTATTTATACATTCTGCCAGTCACTGACTTGTTCTGTTTTGGTTTGGTCTGGAGTTCTCAAGTACAGAGTTTTCAGGCTTGATGCTTCTGGATCTAGCAACAATTCAGTAAGACACCTGGGTTACAGTACAAAAGGCCCCTGACCTGATGCTGGAGTAGGATTTTCTGAAAATAATCCCAGCTTTTGATAATGGTTTCTTCCAGTAAAAGAGAAAATTATCTTGATGTTGAGATACATTCATAGGGCTGACAAAGCATTTTTTAACTCCTCCAGATTACCTGCCATCAGGCTCTTCCCCTCTCTTTTTTTTTTTTTTTTTAAGTGTGCATCAGGAAGAAAACCTGATCTCTTTTATTGGACACCAGACTAGTTCCCAACAAACTCCTGTCCATAGGCTAGCACACAAAGTAGATAATTGCATAGAAACTACACCCCTTGGTACAGCCCTCCATAGTATGCATGCCTACCAGAATTTTAATGAAGTTTTTCACATCCCATAGATCCTATTCTCAGGTAGTCATTATCCTATCACCAAAAATATGAGCATCAAGTCAATATTTATTCCCATGCATTATTCCTCTACCAATCTGGTGCTTAAGAAGCAGGAGAGATTTAACTATAGCTTAGAGATACTATTTTGTCTATGAAGTAATTCATGTTTCACGCAGGATTTATTACATTGAAAGGTGAGCAGATGTATAAATCACCTATGAAAAAAAATGGAAAGAGACCAAGAGAGACAGGGCTGACAGCTTTTACATGACTAATGACAAATGGTGTTGGGAAAATTGGACAGCCACATGCAGCCACCCCTAGTCTCACTGTATGCTCAACCCAAGCCCCATACTTAGAGGCTTAGTGCCAGACCCTGGTTCTGGTTATCCCACCAATATATCCCCAAAGATTCCTGAAAAATAACAGGACAAAATCAAGAATGCTAGAATATATTCAATCTTTTCATATTTTAGGCCAATTCAAATTAGCTTGATTACCTACTACCACTTATTTGCTTCATACTAATAGAGTGAAAATAAATGATTTCATGTTATTAAACTATCAAAAACTCATAGGAAAGAGGTTAAAGGGTCTCATTTTTTTTTCCTGGATACCATTTCATTAAATAGTCTAGCAGGTGGTCATATTTCTGTGTTTTATAGGGAGTAGCCTAATTGAGGTCTCCCCTGTTCTTGTGTAACTTGTAACTGACTGTCTCCTAGTATGCTGAGTATTGCCTTTCTTCTTTCCAATATTATCTAAATTAAAAGAAAATTGACGATGATAGAACATGTAACTGGCCAGCTAACAGGTTTAGTGGAACTTTAAATCAACTAATTAAGCAGATGGAAGCCACCTGGTAAAGCAAAACTGTACTAGAGAAAAATGGTTCCATTTCCAGAGCCAGAGATCTGTGTTTCAATCCCTACCTCTGCCAATATCAGTTTCATAATATAGAACAAGTTACTAAACATCTGTTGCCAGAGGCTACTAACTGATCATCATAACTACTTTTACTTCACCTAGGTTCCTGGCTAGCCTGTTGTCTCTCAACATTTCTTCCAGTAAGTTGTGGCCATCTAACCAGTCTTTGCCAATGGAATGAGAACAGAAAAGCAATGGATGCTACTTTGGGGCTAAGTATTTTAAGAATTCAATATTTCTCCTCCATTCCCTTTCTGAAATACAAACTGGATGCAAATGACAATAAAGACTCTAAGGAATGGTGGAGCAACAAACTGAAAGGAGCCTGGTTCCTTGAATCACCAGTAGAGTCTCCTGCTGACAGGAGCCATCTCTTTGACTTTTACTTAAGTGTACGGTCTTTGAACTTCAGCCATCCTATTGTTACATCAGTAACAGACCTTAATGAATGCAACATCTCTTCAAATGAAAGTTTAATAATATTACCTGCCTTAATTAACATTCTCTTGGTTGGGAGTAGCAAAACTTCATTCAACCTTGCCTAAGCTAAATGGAGAAATTTTCCATAATGAAACAACAGTCCAGAAATACAGCTGGGCCTCAAGAGGAAACAAACAGGAAGGCCATCTAAAACCTAAGAAGTCACTTTTTAAATATTTCTCTCTCTCACTGTCTCTCTCTAATGCGCGCGCACACACACACACACACACACACACACACACACACACACCCTCTGGCCCAATAATCTCTGGCAACTATTTTTTTCTGTATATTTTCATTATTCTATCTTTCCTTTCCATGTAAATGTCACTCCACAATTTCTGATTTCACATGCCTGATGTGGTATATATCTACAATGGAATATTATGCAGGAACTCTTGCCATTTGCAGTGACATGGATGGAACTGGATGGTCTTATGCTGAGCGAAATAAGTCAGTCAGAGAAAGACATGTATCATAGGACCTCACTGATATGAGGAATTCTTAATCTCAGGAAACAAACTGAGGTTTGCTGGAGTGGTGGGGGGTGGGAGGGATGGGGTGTCTGGGTGATAGACATTGGGGAGGGTATGTGCTATGGTGAGCGCTGTGAATTGTGTAAGACTGTTGAATCACAGACCTGTACCTCTGAAACAAATAATACATTATATGTTAAAAAAAAAAGAAGATAGCAGGAAGGGAAGAAAGGAGGGGGGGATATTGGAGGGGGAGACAAACCATGAGAGACTATGGACTCTGAGAAACAAACTGAAGGTTCTGGGGGGGGGGATGGGTTAGCCTAGTGTGGGTATTAAAGAGGGCACGTACAGCATGGAGCATTGGGTGTTATATGCAAACAATGAATCATGGAACACTACATCAAAAACTAATGATGTAATGTATGGTGATTAACATAATAATAAAAAATTTAAAAAATAAATAACACTACAGTAATTAAGGCAAAAAAAAGAAAGTAAAATATCTCAATTGCAATTTCAAATCAAGAGGATATAATCTATTATTTTAAGTTAAGTGTTCACCTTTGATCCTCTTGGGCCAAAGGAATGGGATCACAAAATACTAGCATCACAAAATATTAACATCATTGCCAAAGGCCCATTCCTCCGTGTGAGTAAGGAGGTATTGTTCTCAAGGATAAGAGGTTTGGGTTAAATAGATTTCTCAAAATGGGCCAAGTACATGACTTCATGAATTATCATAAAAATTAAATAGAATGCTCATAAAATCCTTAGCAAAGTTCCTAAGGATCCATGTTACTTATTATTCTTATAATCATTTTTAAATACTATACTAATTTTCTCTTACCATAACAAATTATCACAGACTTAAGAACCTAAATAACATTCATTTATTATCTCACAGTTTCCATGGGTCAAAAGTATGGGCACAGTGTGGCTCAGTTTGTCCCTATGGTCCAGGTCTCAAGAACCCAAAACAAGATGTTGACAGGGCTGTATTCCCGCCTAAGGCATATCTTGGAGGCACTTCAAAGTTCATTTAGATTGTTAGAATTCAGTTCTTTGCACTTACAGGGAAAAGATCTCTGTTTTCTTGCTGACTGCTAGCTATGGGTTGTCTTTATCTCCTAGAGTTCTCTCTCTGGTTCTTGTGGTTGGACCCCTATGTCTCAGAACCAGCAATGGTATATTAAATCCTTATTGCAATCTCTCTGCCTTCCCCTTCTGCTGCATTTTCTCTGCCTTCTCTTCCACATCTCTGTCTCCAGCCAGAGAAAATTACGTTTCCAAGTCTCATGTGATTAAGTTGGACCAACCCAGATAATCTAGAATAATCTCCTTATTTTAAGGTATGTAACCTTAATTATATAGGCAATGCCCCTTCTGACATGAAACATAACATATCCATCAGTTCCAATGCTTAGGGCATGGGCATTTCAGGGGGTTGTTTTGCCTACCACAGATATTAAATATTACTACTCCAGGCTTCTCTAATTTAGAAAACATGACAAATATACATAACCTAACTATCACTTACTTTTAAATAGTTCTGAAGAAACTCTGAAGTATGTCATGGTTTGAACATAATTATAATGATTATACACACAATTAACATTTGCCTTTGCATATAAATTACTTTGTATACATTTTATTTTTTCTCTATTAGTATGTACCCTCTTCAATCCATTCATTTCACAAATATTTATTTTATGTCTTCAAAATTTCAGATGCTGAGGTTACAGTACTAATCAGTATGGTTCAGGGTCCTGTGCCATGGGCAACAAGCAATAAGCAAGTTAGCACATGGAATATCAAGGTAATTTCAAATGGTGATAAAATAGGGTCATGACAAAGTCCAAATGACTGGATGGGAAGAAGGTTGCTCTATTTTAGACTGGCTTATCAGTCTAAAGGAGGTCTCTCTAAGGGGCTAGGATTTGGGCTTTCCAGGAAGAAGGTACAGTAGCAGAATGCAGACCAGAATTATGATGCCTCCAGCTTTGCTTTGTTTTTTCAACGTTGCTTTGGCTATTCAGGGTCTTTTGTGATACCATACAAATTTTAGGATTGTTTGTTCTAGCTCTGTGAAAAATGTTGTTGGTATTTTAATAGAGATTGCATTAAATGCATAGATTGTTTTGGGTAGTGTAGCTATTTTAACAATATTTGTTCTTCCAATCCATGAGCATGGAAGGTCTTCCCATCTCTTTGTGTTATCTTCAATTTCTTTCATCTGTGTTCTATAGTTTCCAGAGCATAGGTCTCTCACCTCTTTGGCTAGGTTTATTCCTAGGTATTTTATTAATTTTGGTGCACTTGTAAATGGGATTGATTCCTTAATTTCTCTTTCTATTGTTTCATTAAATGTCCATTCACTGATGAATGGATAATGAAGATATGGCATATATACAATGACATATTACTCAGCCTTAAAAAAAGAATGAAATCTTGCCATTTGCAATGACACAGATATAGCTAGAGAGTATTATGTTAAGCAAAATAAGTCAGTCAGATAAAGACAAATGCCATATGATTTTGCTTATATGTGGAATTTAAGAAACAAAAGAGCAAAGGGGGAAAAAGAGAGAGAGAGGCAAACCAAGAAACAGACTCTTAACTATAGAGAACAAACTGATGGCTACCAGAGGGGAGGTGGGTGGGGGATGGGTGAAATAGGTGATAAAGATTAAGGAGGGCACTTGTTGTGATGACCACCGGGTGTTGTATGGAAGTGTTGAACTATAATATTGTAGTAACATACTAGTATTATACTGTATGTTAAGTAACTGGAATTTAAATAAAAATTTTTTTTAAAAAAGTATCTGTGGGAGTACGAATTGGTTTGGAGTATTCTGGCAACCAGTTTGAGGAAAAGTGACCAGTGGGATCAAAGGTACTAGATGAGTTCAGAGAGGGGCAGAGGCTAGATCATTCACCTTTTAAAGTCTAATTGTCAATATAAGTACTTAAAAATCACAATCTGATTTTGAAACTCTAAAGCTTACAAATGATCAGTTCAAACTGAACTTCACCAAATTGGCCTGTTTGGGTACAATATTTTTCATCAAACATAAAATTGTAACTAAAGAGAAAGTTATAATGGATAATTCACCCAGATGTTCCCAAGTTCACTAGTCCAATACGATCAATCTTCCCCTATGAGTGTAAATAGGACACATATTCTTTCATAAAAAATGCCTATGCCCAATATGTAATGGGAAAACTTGGATCCTTCCTTTTCTTCACACCTTTCCTGGGAACCATTAGAGTTGTGTTTCTTCAAGTCAGTTTGTCCTAATTCACTGCATCTGATAAATTTTAATCTCACTTATGTCTGTCTTCTGCTTTTATTTCCTCCCCAATGCACTCCTAACATCCTTCCCCCAATAGTCACACGTAATTGTAATAGACTGGTTATTTGCTGGAGAGAAACATGAGTTCTATAGCAACTATTTCAAATTTAATGATGGCTGTCCCTGTTGCAAATGACACTGGCCATTCCCACCTCGGAGGAGGGGTGTTCATACTGTCCTGTCTTCAAAAATGTTAACGCATTCTCTGACTCCTTTACTCGTCTTCTATTACCTTAGCTCTTCTCTCAGGATTGTCACAGAAAACTCTAAATCAACTGTCCCCATAGTTGCCATATCACAAAAGTACCTCAAGGTTTTTTTCTTAAATGATATTTCTGCCCTTAATAGGAATTCTGCTGTTGGATTAAACTGTTCTTCTTGCCTTTTAAGCTGTGAAGACTTTTCTGAAAGACATAGCTAATTTATTTTTCCTTTAGGCACTAACTCTCTGCATTAGGACGTGCATGTCACACACACATACACACACACACTCAAGGAAATGTGCTTTATAAATGCAAAATGATAATAATTTTTATCCATGATTTCTTGTGGTGTACTAGAATTCATCCATGAAATGATCTGTTGCTGATAGAGTGAGAAATATTTAAAATCTTTAAAAAGAAAAAAAAAGATCTAGTTAAAATGTATAAAAGCCTTACTTTATTCAGCAACTCAACTTAAAATGGCCTTGTTAAAAATGCTGTATTGAAATTTTTAGAGAATTGAGATAGAAATTCATTGGTTAGTGTTGAAAACTTTTGGAAATTTTTGTGATCCTGACAGAGTCCTTAAATATGGTCTACAAGCAGCCCTTGACATTCTGTACATTTGAATTAAACATCTTTTGTTCAGACTCCCACTTTTTAACATTATATATTCTAATGCCTTAAGTACTTTGGGGGGAAAAAACAGAATTCTGACTCTAAGTCAGTTGAGAAACATCTTAAGATGTTAAATGATTCTATCTGCCAATCGACATCTGAATATGTAAGTACCATGACCTTATTTTTAGAGAAATGCATGTGTATTTAAATAACATATGGAATGTCAGCATCAATTTGAGGAGAAAGAAGATAAGATTAATGCCTGGTTCTGGCTGCATATTAATTACATCTCTGTAATTTACTAGCAAGTAACTTCACTTTTCTGTGCTTCAGCTTCCTCATCTGTAAAATAGGTAATAACTCATACAGTTGGGTAAGAATTAAATTAATTAGTACAAGTAAAGTTCTTAGATCAATGCCTGTCATTTAATGAGTATTAAAAAAAAATTAGCTGTTAAGGGGCGCCTGGGTGGCTCAGTCGATTAAGCCTCTGACTCTTGGGGCGCCTGGGGGGCTCAGTTGGTTAAGCGACTGCCTTGGCTCAGGTCATGATCCCAGGGTCCTGGGATCGAGCCCCACATCTGGCTTATTGCTCAGCGGGGAGCCTGCTTCTCCCTCTCCTCTATCTGCTACTCCACCTGCTTGTGCGCTCTCTCTCTCTGTCAAAAAATTAAATAAAAATTCTTTAAAAAATAAAAAAGCCTCTGACTCTTGATTTCAGCTCAGGTCACGATCTCACCATTGTGAGACTGAATCCTGCATTGGTCTCCATGCTGGGCATAGAGCCAGCTTAAGATTCTCTCTCTCCCTCTGTCTTTCCCCCTACACAAGCATGTGCCCATTCTCTCTCTTTCTCTCTCTCTCTCTCAAAAAATAAATAATTAAAAATTAGCCATTAAGGTATAAAACTATATTAAGATGTAAAATTATTATATTAAACCTCACAGAAATGAGGAATTGAAAGTACTGCTGCTATTAACATTAAAACCAGTGGGCTATCCAAGACTTTGCCCTCAATCAACTGGCAATTGGACCAATCTCAATTGAAAGATCAGTTGTGAAGGAAGAAAACCAAAAACAAAAACAAAAAAACAATGTAAAAAATGCCAGGAAAGTTCACTGTGTGTAAATTATTTTATAACACTATTAGCTGTTGGGAGACAGAATCAAACTACCACTCATGTCAAACTTTTAATATTGAATAAAAAGAACTTCTAAGTTACTTTCTTCTTAATTCATTTAGTTTTGTTTTGCTATGCTTACTTCATCAATATGTTCTCTAAAATGAAATGAATTCCTTGTATGCTCAAATCAAAATGCTACAATTATATCTACAATTTGAGAAATTCTGATGGTTGATTTGAGACATTTTAGTTTTTGAATGGACACTGGTCTTTTTATGAGACAGTCCATGATTGTCAGTGAAGATTTAGAGATGAAAATTTTAAAAGGATGAAAGCCATAAGGTCAGAGAAGGGGCCATGTCACTAGAGCTCCAAGGTTAAAATTATGGTGACATGCACACATCATACCTTCTCCTTCCCACTGCCCACCTGTGTCGAGTGTGAATCAGGAAATGTTAGAAAAGGCAGAGGACTTAGATCACCTCCAGCACTCTTTCATAAAGGTGAGGGTGGCCCTGTTCAAAGGGAGAATGTGACCAGCTCAAACATACAAGTGAATCTCAGACTTTTTACACCTCGAGATCACTTCACAAAATAAGAAATCTTTTACTATGCTTACTTGTCACCATAAAGGAGAAAATCTTATAAGGGCAATATCCTGGGAAAAGAGGTGCTGCTCCAGTCGTGTTTTTGTTTTCTCCTTTCGTCCTCCCTTCTTGCCTTTCCTCTTTCCTCTTCCGTTGTTCACGTAACTGTCACATAAAAATAATTGTAAATAAGCATTTACCATGAAAAGCCACATTCCTTTCAAATGTGTTACTTTTTCCTCTCTTCCATTTGGAGTCTCTATGGCACTTACTTTATTACCATCTGAAATTACCTTGAGCTTTTACGTGTTAAGGGGTTCATATTTCTTCCCTCCTTCTTCCTGTCACATAATCCCTCTCCAAAGACTTCCAGTGGGCATCATTCCATAGCTTTCTTGTTGGAATCACCGTACACAACATGAACACAAGGACTACACATGGGTATGTGTATGCACATAAATGACTTCCTCAGTTAAAGTTAGGTAAACTCAGCAGTGAACTTGCTTAGTCCTTCTGCTGATGGATCTTGAATCCCTTATCCATTATCTTCCACAATGACACATTTACTGACGTGTTCCACATCTTTGCCAGTTCTGGCATTTTTTTTTTTTTTTTACTTTGCTGGGCAATCATCCATTTGTTCTAGGTGACAAAATAAATTTCTCTATAGTAACCTCATCTAATTCTTCTCAGCTTTTCTGTATTTGGGAGTTAAGTGTTTCTTCTCATTCCTAAGATTTCTCATTTCTTTCATAACTGATGAATCAAATGAACAAGTAGTTTGTTTTGGTCATGGGTCTTTTAAAAGAGCCAGGTTTTACATTATTTAATATCTGTACTATTATTTGTAAAATTTGTTTTCATTCATTTTGGCTTCTTTCCAAGTTAGTAATCACTGTTTGAGAAATTATAAATATTCATTTGTATATGTACTTATACTTATTTACATACATTTATATTTATATATGTTTATCTTACTAAGATAGCCACCTCAGAATCTATTTTAAAACTCAGCATTAGCAGTATATCTAATGTATATAGATCTGTATTTGTACAAATTGTTAAGCAATGAATCTAGAATAAACATCTGATTTTTTTCTTTTACAATGATTTTTGTTTTTACTATAAAATTATATTTTAATGCCAATTATTTTAAATTATAAGAAGCATGAACTTAAAACTATTAAATCCATATATGTCAGAAGCCTTTTATAATTCAAGAGTAATTTGTCCTAGTTTTGGGAAAAATAAAGTAATTTACCATACTCAACATTCATGACTTTTTCAAACTAGGCATGTTTTAATGATTCTTAATTACTGGTTTTTAATTATAAAACAACCAGGAACAAAAACAGACACATAGATCAATGGAACAGAATAGAGAGCCCAGAAATGGACCCTCAACTCTATGGTCAACTAATCTTTGACAAAGCAGGAAAGAATGTCCAATGGAAAAAAGACAGTCTCTTCAACAAATGGTGTTGGGAAAATTGGACAGCCACATGCAGAAGAATGAAACTGGACCATTTCCTTACACCACACACAAAAACAGACTCAAAATGGTTAAAAAACCTCAATGTGAGACAGGAGTCCATCAAAATCCTAAAGGAGAACACAAGCAGCAATCTCTTTGACCTCAGCTGCAGCAGCTTCTTCCTAGAAACATCGCCAAAGGCAAGGGAAGCAATGGCAAAAATGAACTATTGGGATCTCATCCAGATAAAAAGCTTCTGCACAGCAAAAGAAACAGTCAACAAAACCAAAAGACAACCGACAGAATGGGAGAAGACATTTGCAAATGACATATTAGATAAACGGCTAGTATTCAAAATCTATAAAGAACTTAAACTCAACACCCAAAGAACAAATGATCCAATCAAGAAATGGGCAGAAGATATGAACAGACATTTTTTCCAAAGAAGACATCCAAATGGCCAACAGATACATGAAAGAGTGTTCAACATCACTCAGCATCAGGGAAATCCAAATCAAAACCTCAATGAGATATCACCTCACACCAGTCAGAATGGCTAAAATTAACAATCCAGGAAATGACAGATGTTGGCGGGGATGTGGAGAAAGGGGAACCCTCCTACACTGTTGATGGGAATGCAAGCTGGTGGAGCCACTCTGGAAAACAGTATGGGGGTTCTTCAAAAAGTTGAAAATAGAGCTACCATAAGATCCAGCAATTGCACTACTGGGTATATACCCCAAAGATACAAATGTAGGGATCCGAAGGGGTACATGCACCCCAATGTTTATAGCAGCAATGTCCACAATAGCCTAACTGTGGAAAGAGCCAAAATGTCCATCGACAGATAAGTGGATAAAGAAGAGGTGGTATATATATACAATGGAATATTATGCAGCCATCAAAAGGAATGGAACCTTGCCATTGCAACGACGAGGATGGAACTGGAGAGTGTTATGCTGAGCAAAATAAGTCAATCAGAGAAAGACGTGTATCACATGACCTCACTGATATGAGGAATTCTTAATCCCAGGAAACAAACTGAGAGTTGCTGGAGTAGTGGGGGGTGGGAGGGGTGGGGTGGCTGGGTGATAGACACTGGGGAGGGTATGTGCTATGGTGAGCGCTGTGAATTGTGTAAGACTGTTGAATCACAGATCTGTACCTCGGAAACAAATAATACATTATATGTTTAAAAAAAAAGAAGAAGAAGAAGATAGCAGGAGGGGAAGAGTGAAGGAGGGGCAATTGGAGGGGGAGAGGAACCATGAGAGATGATGGACTCTGAAAAACAAACTGAGGGTTCTAGAGCGGAGGGGGGTGGGGGGATGGGTTAGCCTGGTGATGGGTATTAAAGAGGGCACATTCTGCATGGAGCACTGGGTGTTATACACAAATAATGAATCATGGAACACTACATCAAAAACTAATGTTTTAATGTATGGTGATTAACATAACATAATAATAAAAAATAATAATAAATTAATTAAAAACAACAACAACAACCAGGAGCCATTTTCTGTCTTTTCTACATAAGGGTATGGCATAAAATGACATATTTAAAAAGCCATCAATTTCCTTTAACATAAAATTATGGTATCTGTTATAATTCACCCTACTAGATTTTATACATATATGTTGTATATATAAGATCTGATATTTATTTTAATCTCTGTGAAAATCCTAAAATCCAAGTAAATGACCAGAAAGTTTTATATTCTCATTATATGAGGTCACATTGATTAAAAGATGAATAAATAAATTTAGGGAATACCAACAAACCATTAAGATAGTATAACAAAAAAAAAAGGTTAAAAAAGTCAGTATGCAGTGAAGGAATTAAACAATATTGAAGACTTACCACTTACCTACAAACTCTGAGCATTACAGTGAACTTTCATCTGGGAGGCAAAAGGGAGAAGAAAATAAGCACTAACTCTTAACTGTTAAACATGTACGATTTTCCAAAAAGCAAAAAAAAAACACACTAAGATTACAAACCCTTGTTAAGTTTAAACTTGAAATACTGTTATTCTCGACTGTATCTGGGTTTAGCTTTACAATCAAATTATTTCGGGAACAGGTCTTAGGCTTTGAACTCTAGGCCTTATACACAGAGGGTAAGAGGATCTGTCTAGAGTTCTGTACCTGGATAAATACAAGACCAGAGAAATCACCTCTTATAAAAGGTCTCCTGTGTCAGATACTTATGACAGTACTTGAAGAAATGTACTTTAAGACCAGGAGTCAAAGAAACTATTTTTTAGAGAAAGAATATTAATTTCATGACCCTTTTTTTAAACAAGACTAAACACAGTGCAATGTGGCCAGACCTCTAAGGCAATTGATGTGTGTCTTAATAATTTCTTTTTAAGACAATCTACTCTGGCTTTATTATCAATATGTAATCAGAAACCATGAAGTATCTCCTCATAAACTGATTCAGATATCAACTATGGGTTTTGTTCTCTGTTTAAAACAGTAAGAAGATGGGGCAGTTGGGTGGCTCAGTCGGTTGAGTGACTCTTGGTTTTGGCTCAGGTTGGGATCTGGTAGGGGGGTGTTGTGAGACTGAGCCTCAAGACAGGCTCAGTGCTCAGCAGGGAGTCTGTCTGAGATTCTCTCCCTTTCTCCATCCGCCCCCCCCCAGTGCGCACTTGCCCATGCACTCTCTAAAATAAATAAATCTTAAAAAAAAAGGCAAGAATGAATGGGTCAGGAGAGGAATGAAGAAGAGAGGTAAAAAATGAAGGAGGGAGAGAAGATGAGAATAAAAGTGTCACAAGTTTGAATCTCGAATTGGCCCCTAATCATTCATAGCAAAGACCAAATCATCAGGACATTAACATGACTTTCCTAGGGAGCAAGATTAATGTTTCAGAAACCATCATGGTGTTGAATCATTTTGGAGTGGGAAAAAGCATTCTGCTTAAATAGGAAGAATTATAAGGAATTTATACCATCTTTAATCACAGAAGATTGAACAAGAACAGATCAAAGTATAATTTTCATCGATAGCATTTGAATCCTTAGTTTCAGTAAATCTTTGCAGGGGACAAACTTTGAACTAGAAATCTGAAACAGTTCTTTTAATTTTACTACAGCCCCTATTGAAACAATAGGACTTTTCATCAGAATTATTTCTTCTGATGTGGTATATATACACAATGGAATATTATGTAGCCATCAAAAGGAATGAGATCTTGCCATTTGCAACGACGTGGATGGAACTGGAGGGTCTTATGCTGAGTGAAATAAGTCAATCAGAGAAAGACATGTATCATATGACCTCACTGATATGAGGAATTCTTAATCTCAGGAAACAAACTGAGTGTTGCTGGAATGGTGGGGGATGGGAGGGATGGGGTGGCTGGGTGATAGACATTGGGGAGGGTATGTGCTATGGTGAGCGTTGTGAATTGTGCAAGACTGTTGAATCACAGATCTGTACTTCTGAAACAAATAATGCAACATATGTTAAGAAAAAAGAAAAAGAAGAAGATAGCAGGAGGGGAAGAATGAAGGGGAGTAAGTCAGAGGGGGAGACGAACCATGAGAGATGATGGACTCTGAAAAACAAACTGAGGGTTCTGGAGGGGAGGGGGTGGGGGATGGGTTAGCCTGGTGATGGGTATTAAGGAGGGCACATTCTGCATGGAGCACTGGGTGTTATGCACAAACAATGAATCATGGAACACTACATCAAAAACTAATGATGTAATATATGGTGATTAATATAACAATAAAAAATTTAAAAAAAAAGAATTATTTCTTCTGGAACCTAAATCCTTTTTCTAATGTACAATATTAAAAAAAAAAGAGTAAAGAAAAAAATCAGTTATATCAAAATTAGCTATGAGAACATTGTTGGGAATGCTAATTTCTCATTAATGTTTTTAAGACTACTATTAGAAAAATTCAGATTGAAAATGTTTTAAGGCCATGTGTGCAATGTGTTAGTTAATTCAGTTTCTCAAAAGAAGTCCCCTCAATTCCCCTAACTTGACAGACTTGAAAGTTCTTAGTATCTGATGCTTCCCAAATAGCTGATTTTCCAACACAGATCACACTGTCTCTCCCATTAAAGGACAACAGAACTTGTATAACCCATTGCTGTTCTATTTTATGATTTGTTGTATCATCCAAATACATTCAGAATTTTGCCATGTTTTATAATTTTTTTCAAGTTATGCATAATGCTTGGTTTTGTTCGGAATTACTTTACAAATCTCCATACTAACATTTTAAGTTCCCAATATCAAATTCTGCAAGTCTCCATAATGCTGTTCCCATAATCCAAATAAAAACAACATAACAAATTTGAGAGCTGGCACTTTGGTTAAATGTTTCATTGCCAATTATGAAGTTCTAACTAAACAACTTTTCTTTTTTTAAGCCAAGACTTCATCATAATTAAAGATGTTATAGAAATCTGACTCAGTGAGCTTAGAAGTAATTTAGGAAAGCAAAATAAAAAAAACCCCATAAATGAGCAATTTGCATGTTTTTCTCCTCTATTTCATTGCCATAGTGGTGGGACAACTGACAGTTTATGGATAATGGTGGTCTCATCATTTCTAGTAAATCAACTGATTGACCAAAGTCTCCAGAAAGTTTCATGGTTCATGAGGTTTTAAATTACAAATTCTCACATCATCCATTTTCCAATTTATAGCAGTTGGAGCAAAAACCTAGTTTTAAACAATTAGCTCAGAAAGTGCGGGCCCCTTTTTGTTTGATTCCATCAGTATCATTCTTGAATGTGAATCCCTAGTCTCTAAGCCACTTCTCAAAGGGATTCTAAATATTTGCACTCTTGGACTCATTATTCAGTGACAGATATTTTGGTATTATTAGCTTTACATTGATCACAAATGCTTCATAGTTTTGGTGTTTTTTGTTTTGAGAGAGAGAAAAATACTACAGTGAATTACAGGAAAAGAAATGAAATGTATCAGATAATCAACTGGCTATTAAATAAACTGAAGTATATGAATACAAGGGCATGCCCTAATTTGCTGCCTGTTGGTTTATAATTTATGACCTGAAGAGATACAAGGTATATAAGATAATTGCCACTTAGGTATCGAGAATATATGTGACTATTGGGTTCTCAGGCTATGTGATGCCTCAAAACAGTTTGACTCTAATGACCAATCTCCACTCCCTGAAATAACTGTTTTCTCTTGTTTTCTGTTTTCTATTTTCTATTTTTTGCTTTGTTTTTGTTTGTTTCTCCTTTAGTGGTGATGTCTTCTCTACCACCTCTCATTGCTGAGTTTCTCCATGTTTGGTATTGAGCCCTCTACCTGGATGTTGCACCTGTTCCCAGTAGCTTTAAATATTCTCTCTATACTGACAACTCCAAAACTCTATCTCCTATACAGACTTCTACTTGGATTCCAGGTACTCATATCCAGTTTCCTATTTAGTATACTTAACTTAATCTTTCACAGGCATCTCAAATTAAGTAAGTCCCAAATCAAACTCACCTCACGGCCTTTTGCAAGCTGTTTTATCCCAGTCTTTTCTCAGTATATAGGATACCATCACATACCCAAATTGCTGAAAGCGATACCACATAGGTGATAATATTAGAAAACTGGGAGTAATTCAAAATCCCTTCCTCTTCCTCCCTACCCACATTCAATTTGTCAGCATCTCCCTTGATTTCTGCCTCAATAATTTATCTTGGATATGTCTACTCTTCATCTCATCTCCCATCACCTTTGTCAAAACCCTTTCCAGGTACTAAAGTAGCCCACAGTTTTTTTTGCTTTTCCTGTGGTCTTCCTTCATCCTATTGCTACACAGATCCCAATTAAACATGAATCACATGAGGTCAGGCCTCTTTGCAAAATCCTTTAACATTTTTCTCCCTGGTACAAATCTCCCAATGGTGGCCTGCAATTCCTTGAAAAGTAAGACTCTTGATTATGTCTCTAATTTTGTATATTTTCTTAATTATTATCATTTCATCTCCTACAAAATGCCAGTGTTTCTCCCAATTTAGGGACATAATATATGTTTTTCATGCTACCTGAAACGCTGTTGTTCCTTAGGCTTTGAACATGGTTGCCTCTGTCAGACCCTTCAAATTTCAATTTAAATGTCACCTCATGAGTAAAACAGTCTCTACTATTGTTCTCTGGTCATATAAGCTTAAGCATTAGGAGTACAGGCTCTACCCAAGCTCATATCCCAGCTTTACCTCTTTCTACCATAGAACACTGGACAACTCATTGACTTTTTTGTGCTTGTTTCCTCACTTTTAAAGCACACACACACAAAAAATAGTACCTACCTCATAAAATACTGAGAATTTTAATTAATGAGCAAATACAGAACTCATTCTGGCACTGCTCTACCAAGCTCAATAGATGTTAATAATTTTCGTTACAATGCTTCATAATTTGCATTTACTCATTTACCAGTTTGCTTGACTTTGTTTTGTTTGTAGTCAGTGTCCCCTAGAGGACTAAGAACTTTATTAAGCAGGGCAGATTTATATGTGTTTTCTTTTTATATCATTGTAAACTCAGTAACAAATACAATGTTCAGCACACAGTAGATGTGCAATAAACTATTGAATCAAGAAATTATTTTTGAATGGATTTAAAATCTCCTACTTAAAGATACATCTGGTTGTTGTTTTTCCTTAGGCTATAGGGAAAAATGTAGTTCATTGCTTTAACCATATGTTTTCATCATTCACTGCTAATATACATATACATGTAAAGAATTATAATTTGCTATATAAGTAGGCTCTTGTTTTTAATCCTCAGTTCACTCTTACTAAACAAACACTTTAGCCATGAGTTGCCTGATGCATCATTTTCTCTCTATTCTCTACTCTTTTCTTCAAAAAACCTTATCTTTTAACACGGGGCTTTGCATTTTCCATAGCATCACAGGCTTTCCTTGTAGGCTCTCATATGACATCTGAACTTTCAGAGACACCAACATTTGCCTAAAAGCTTGCAAAACTTATCAGGCAAAACTTCTATGTTACTGCTGTCACTGTTGAAATTGCAACACTTTCTCTTGACCTCTGCATACTTGAGCTCAGCAAAAACAATGTTTTAGGCATTAGATCACAGGGTTTTTTTTTACGCTTTGTTTTCTTCTGTATTTACTTTGAAGTTTGTCTTTGACCAGCTCCTATCTTGAGACAGGTCTGAAGGTTCCCAGCCTTCAAAACACTGAACTCTTAACTTTATGTCCATTGCGTGACCTTCCTCCAGGCTGCATGAAAACATTGACTACTCTCCCTCTTTGCCATGCCCTGAAAAACCTATTTCAAACCTCTTAGTGATTCATCAGGTCTGCTCAGACTGTAACATTATATTGCTTCGTTATATTCTTTAGTTTTCCTTATTTGATAAAGTAATATATTAGGAGTTGTATGTAATGTTAAAAAAAAGTGAACATAGAAATAACTTGTTTCCTCCTCTATAACCCCTCTTTGCCTCATCCAATTTACCAAGTCATAAGTCTCACCCTTGTAAGGGTAAAATTATCTTCAAAGTTAGTAAAATTTAGATATATTTACACTTATTTTTAGCACTTCCATTATGTTACCTGTTCTGGCACAATTAGAAAACCATATATATATATAGGAAGGTCACAGTAAACACAAAGGGCAGATCGAAAAATAAAAATATGTTCATCTGTAGTCATTATGAAAGATATACCTATTGAACAGTGGAATTTCATCTTGCACATATTTGGTTAGAAAATATTAAGTTTGATTAAGCCTAGAATGGGCATAAGTAGGCATTAGTGGCTGAAGTATAAATTAAGGTATTGTGGAGGAAAATTTGGAAATATCCAGGAAAAGTTAAAATGTATACATACTTTAACCCAGCATTTACACTTCTAATAATTTACTAGCAAACAGCAAATAAAGTACACAAATTGATAACATATATTCACAAGGAAATAGTAAGAATGTTCCATTTCCCAGCTCCCCATTCTTAGCTCACATTATTTCAGTAGAGCTGATACCCCATGCTTCAAAAGTAGCATATGACCCAAAGTTGAACACCCAGAATATCACCTCCCATGACCCCCAGTTGGTCAAGAGAAAGAGTTTTGAACCAATCAGACTCAATGAAATGTATTCCTATCATATATGACTGAGGAAACAGAAGATTGCCTTTTTCTGCTGGTTTCCTGGGACAAGGCTGTAAGTCTAGAGCTATTGGCAGCCATTCTGACATTTTGAAAGCCAGCCTAATGAGAGAATCAGCCAGAGGAGAGGCAAGCCCAAAGATGGGGAGAAACCAGTTACAGATGACACTAATTTAGGGCATCGACCCAATCACACTGGAAATCAGTTGTACTCTTATTTTTTTGAACTGTGATGGCAAATTTCCTTTTCTGTTTAAGCTGATTTTAATTGGGTCTTATGACATTTTAAAACCAAAAGAAGCCCAACTAATAGAAAGATGGTATTTTAGCACACAAATGAAAAAAGTGATCTCTGTAGAGAATTTTAATCATGGCAAATTATGATACATACTTAAAAGAAACACTAAACAACTATTAAAGAAAATAAAATACAGCTATTGGTATTTCTGTGGACAGACATCAGGATGTAAGAAAGTTCTAGAAAAGCTACTTAAAAATCTAAAAGTATATGTATACATACATTTGTATAGACTTGTATATGTATAGAAAATTGCTGGAGTAGTGAATAGTGGTTACTTTCACGATTTCTCATTTAATTTCATACTTTTATTTTACACTCACCTGTTCTATTTGAATATTGTACCATGAATATGTAGTTATATTTGTAATAAATGTTGCACAAAAAATAAAGATATAGAAGCAGCAAAATATAAAAGTACTATTTTTTCTTCCTAGCTTTATTCAAGGTGAAGTCAGTCCTCTACTACAGAAGAGAGAATAAGATCTGATACTGTTTACTATTTATTTCTTTCCTTAGATATTAATGGTGTATATATCAGAGTTTTTACTATGATGCACATTCAAACAGAAACAGAGGAAATAGGTCTATGCATCAAGGCAAAATATATTTTTCTAAATGTAGCCACTATAATTGCTGTGATGTGGTGGACAGACTTTAAGGTGGTACCCATGATTCCATCCTTGGTATTCATTCCCTTAAGTATGACTTATTTCTAACCAATAGAATATGGCAAATGTAATAAGATGTCATTCCCGATTATATTATATGGAAAAGTGGTCAAATGTCACTTCTCTGATAACATCACGGAAGACTCTGTCAGGCTAGTCAACTTGCACTAGAGTCTCGGATGCTCCCACTTTGTCCGTGGTTTTGAAAAAGCAAAGTAACACAAATCCTATAGTCAGAAGGAAATAAACTTTGCCAACAACTTGAGGGAGCTTGGAATCTGACCCTCTCTCATTAGAACCTCCAGATGAGAACCAGCTAAGCCATACCTGGGCTTTCAATCCAAAGAAACTGAGATAATAAATGTGTGTTTAAAACCACACATTTGTGGTAATTTGTTACAAAGCACAGAAAGCTAATGCAGATAAAATAAGACTTGAATTCTAATATCCATGCAAAATTTTGTGACTCTTCTCTGTAAAGATTAAAAACAATATAAATTACATGCATGTTTGAAGCCTATCAGTGTAAGAAAACTAAATATTTTTAAGTTGTAGTATATTAAAAGGGGACACAAATACCAAAAAAAAGGAGACATCAAAGACAAATTATGTTTTTCTGTCAGGATTGTGTAACCCAAACTTGCTATGCTAATTCTTTACATAAAATGAAATTCAATACTGACTATTTTCCACATAATTTAAAGCCCAAAACATAAAATGTTGGTGTTTTCTACCAAAAAAGGTACTTAATACACATTAAAAACAAACAAACAAACAAACAGGAGTGACTGGAGGAGAGCGGGACAAAGCAAATGTGTATCACACCAAAGGTAGATGTAAGAATAGTTTGGTTTAGATACAAAACATACAATATAATTGCAATCCTTGGTTTCTAAATAATACAAATTTAATGAGATACTAAGATACATACGTGAAGCTCTAATTACAAAGGGAATTGTTTGCATACCTAAGATCTAAATTTTCTCTCTAAAAAGCAACCAAAAAAAGTATATATGTATAGATACATTCAGAATGTGCTGTTTCCTCTAATGTTTACTCAACTGTACATACACTTAAACACTGATTTTAAAATGTAAAATGAAATCCTTTCCAATTTTGAATGGATTTTAATCAAGACAACCCACACAAAAAGTCCCACATAAAGACATATTTTTATATGAAATATTTTTCTCTAGTAGAGTTCACATAAATATAGCCTCTCAGACTTTTTAGTAACTGTGGCAAAAAACGTTGATTGGGAATTTATTTTTCTTACAGCTTGTATATGTTTTCTTTTTCTTGGATTGTCTGCCTTGATAGTTGAGGGATTTGAACAATTCTTTCCACAATGGTAACAGAGTCAGAGGTCAAAAGTTTCCAAGCATGGACTAAACCTAAACAGCAAGAAAAGAATCAAAATGTATGCAAAAATATACAGAAATGTTATTGATCTTATAAAAGCAAAACATACCAGAAAACTGCCTTAAGAAAATAAACCTCATGTTTGTCTAAAAAAAACTATCAAGAAGTATATAATAAACACATCAACTGCTTTAAAAATCTTAAAACAAAAGCCATATCTATAGGATGAATAGCCTCAAGCCAAGAAGAACTTTAATGTCATGTTCTGAATGATAATAACAGATAGTGACCGGTATAATTTAGAAAACAAAACCCAACCAAGTAGAAAAATTGACAACTAAATTTTTTTTTAAATCAAACCAATGTTATGTGTAAAAGTTGCCAGAATGAAATGGAGAATTGAAGTAATTATCTGGATAATCAAAGCTCAAAAATGTAAATCTTTCTGCCCCATTATGTGTTTCAAGGAAAAACTTACTTGGAATTTTTACTTTACGTGACTGTGTAACTCTATTTCATAAATTGGCATTTCTCTACACAAAGGCTGGGCAAAAACTTTACTCAAGGGTTGAGAATAATTAGAGAACTACAACATAGATACACAAAAATCTTAAACTGAATACTTCACATAACTTCATAGTGCTGTGGAAACAAAGAATTGGGGCTTTATCCCAAGGCTAAGGGAAGTCATCATATAATTATATTTGCATTTGGAAAAATTTGCTATAATATGGAAAATTTGTTGCAGAACAAATGTGGAAGGGCCATAGTACAGATGTCAAAGTACAAGAAGATAAACGAGCTACATGTTTCACTCTACTGTACTTCACCAACTGAGCAACTCTGCTTCCTTTGCCCTTTGTTCATTTTTTCAGCTTGTGTCGTTCCATCTATGAAGGAGTTCGTGAAATTCCAGCCTGTTCTGTAAAGTCAACCATTCCTGCTTTTGTGTCCATTAAATCCAGTCTAGGTTTGTACCATCGTACATAATCCATTTAAATGTAGTTAAACGTGTGCATACATTTGTACTTCTACTAGTCAATATATTCCTAATGAGATTTGTTTTCTCACTCCAGGATCTAACACAGTGTTTGAACCTGTGTTGATCAAGCAAGTTCTGACTGACATGAAACATTTATTTTTACAACTTTTTTCTGTTCCCTCCCTAAAGACCATTCTTAAAAGGACATTTTGAAAATATCCATTTTGGCAAATTTTAATAAGTTATAATGCTGTTGAAATAGCTCATTGCAAAAGGAAGAAATCTTGTCTGTATTATTCTCACTACATCTCCTCGGCCTAGAACAATTCTGGCAATTATCAGGCACTCAAGAAATATTTGAAAAATAAAAGAATGACTCATTTTTAACTCAAATATCAGCTTTCTCTTTCCTTTTTAAAATGTCACCCACTACTAGTATATTCATGTCTACTCTTAGGGTCTTCTTTTGTTTACTGGCCCTTGAAACCAGTACTTTTATTTCTGAGGAGTTAGTGCAGAGAAGGATATATTTTGCCACAAACTCACCACATGGCCTTGAAAAAGGAAAACTGGTAGACTTGATACTGTAGTTGCTTTGGTCTAAAGAAAAAGGCAGTCAAAAGTATTAAACCCTTCAAAGGGGAATTGTGTTGTGAATATACCCCATTTATTTGACCTTGTTCACCTCTCTTCATCCATTCTTCCTTTATCTTCAAACCTGCTGAGTACAAATATCTACTACCCTTTAAGTAAACTATATCTTATACACTGTTTGATTTGGTGTTTGTCCCCTTATCTCACCAGCCTTTATGTGGGTCACAATAAGTAGTACATTTTCCAAAGTCCATCATCTGATCTACAGCAACAAAAGGAGGTAAAAGAATAGGTTTTTGTAATCCAAAACTAGTCTCCTTCCAGAACCCTATCTTCCTCTTCCTCCTGCCTTGTCTCCCTCATCTCTTTCATACATATGCCACATATTTCATTAAAAAAAAGCATTTCTTTCTTTTTTTTTAGATTTTATTTATTTGAGATAGAGAGTGTGTGCACACGAGTTGGAGGAGGGGCAGAGAGAGAGGGAGAAACAGACTCCCCGCTGAGCAGGGAGCCTGACACAGAGCTCCATCACAGGACCCCAAGGTCATGACCTGAGCCAAAGGTAGACACTTAAGCAACTGAGCCACCCAGGCACCCTGAAACACCTTTCTTTTGCCAGATTCCAGAGGCTAACAGTGGAGGTCTATATTAGAGAGGAAAGGAAAACACACATGAACACTGTGGCAATGATGGCAATATCACTAGTGTATTATACAGAAGGAAGTTCAACGCCACCAGTACCCACCTGTATTGTTCCAGCAGCCCTAACTACCACAGATTGGGTGGCTTAAAACAGCAGGATTTATTCTTTCAAAGTTCTAGATGCTAAACCTCTGAAATCAAGGTGTCAACAAAGCCATGCTCTCTCTGGAGATTCTAGGGGGAGGATCCTTCCTTGCCTCTTCCTAGATTCTGGTTGTGGTTGGCAATCTTTGATGTTCCTTGATTTGTAGGTTCACCACTCCAATCTCTGCCTCTGTCATCACATAGTGTTCTTCCCTCTGTGTGTGTTCATCTTTGCATCTTTTTCTTTCTTTTATAAGGACATCAGTCACATTGGATAAAGGGCCCACCCTGCTCTAGTGTGACCACATCTTAACTACAACTATGGCAACTATTTTCAAATAAGATCACATTCTGAAATTATGGGGAAGCAATGAATTGGATGGGGTGGGGGAACACTATTCAACCCAGTATATCACTTTGGATAAACTTTCTTTTAAGCTACTCTGTGGTGTTGTGCCTATCTATAAGAGCAAATTAAATCATTACTAGAATCTTCTGTAACAACACTCAGCAGAAGCTTTAAGATAATAGCATTGATTTTTCCAAATTCAAATGAAGCTGGTATCTTTTTACCCTGAAAGTTGATGTTATATGCAGGTGATAACAAATGTGGAAATTTCATAATTTTTTCCATATGGAGGCTACTGCAAAATTCTCTGTTTTAATATACAGCCTTTCTACTCTTTCTCTCTTAGTAGCTTCCACATAATTTTTAAAAATAGTCATCCCTATGTGTCTAAAAAATGCACTAAAGGAAGTTTAGAAAAAGGCATGATTTTCCTTTGTAACATTAATCAAAACATGAATGATCAAATCTAGAATAGCCCTGGCATCCTGCCCCACAAGCAGTCTGGAAAAAATAATATCTCAATACATTCTTTCTACCTCTGCTAAAAAAAATAGTGAGTTTCATAAATTTACCTAGCATTTTTTCCTTTCATTTCATCCTAAATTTGTTTTTCAAGCTTCAAGAGAAGTTCAGGTGCATGGTATGTAAATTTATAATTTATACATAATGTTTATGGCTATTGCTGATTTTTATCAGTTTATCCTCATTTATCTTCCCTCATCCCTCTCTCTGATCAAGTAAATTATTAGCCTTAAACTCTGATTGCTTTCTTTAGATAAAGAAAGTGAAAACTCTCACAATTTTTAAGGAGGAAATATATTGGGTTTATTAGAGATGAATGTAGACCCCTCCGCATCTCTGCTTGGTTTCCATTACTCTTTCTGATGAAACCCATAGTCATGATTACCGCACTGACTACAGAACACTGCCTTTGTTTCTACATGGAGGGCTGCAAATCCCATCCCTAAATCATAAAACTAGTTTGTGGCCCGCTCTCTTGTAAATATATACAGTTTATTTTTTTCTTAACCTTGCTCATATTTAAAGCCATATGAAACTTTTGTATATACACCCTGCCTTGGGAGCTCTTTTTGCAGCTGTGTACCTATTAAAATGGCATTTTGTTATGCAGGGACTCCAGAACATATGGAGATTGGGGGTTTTTTGTGGTATCGCCCTTTTCCCAGACTAGGGTAAACAAATCTGGGTCCAGTAACATCTGAGGAAGACTCGACTATATTCTTATCCTTGCAGGAAAATGCCTGTTCATCTTTGTTTTCCATAACTAAGCTAATTCCCTACTCATGACAAAACAAGCCCTCCCTGTCCCCACCTTAATTTCACAGTCATTCACATACTTAGAAAATAGCATTTAACAAGGGAAACAAAGGCAAAAATGAACTACTGGGACTTCATCAAGATAAAAGGCTTTTGCACAGCAAAAGAAACAGTCAACAAAACCAAAAGACAACTGACAGAATGGGAGAAGATATTTGCAAATGACATATCAGATAAAGGGCTAGTATCCAAAATCTATAAAGAACTTATCAAACTCAACACCCAAAGAATAATCCATCAAGAAATGGATAGCAGACATGAACAGACATTTTTCCAAAGACATCCAAATGGCCAATAGACACATGAAAAAAACCTCCACATCACTCGGCATCAGGGAAATACAAATCAAAACCACTATGAGATACCACCTCACACCAGCCAGAATGGCTAAAATTAAGAAGTCAGGAAATGACAGATGTTGGCGAGGATGTGAAGAAAGGGGAACCCTCTTACCCTGTTGGTAGGAATGCAAGCTGGTACAGCCACTCTGGAAAACAGTATGGAAGTTCCTCAAAAAGTTGAAAATAGAGCCACCCTACAACCCAGCAATAACACTACTAGGTATTTACCCCAAAGGTACAAACACCAAAGAGGAACCTGCACCCCAATGTTTATAGCAGCAATGTCCACAATAGCCAAATGATGGAAAGAGCCCAGGTGTCCATCAACAGATGAATGGATAAAGAAGATGTGGTATAGATACAAAATGGAATATTACTCAGCCATCAAAAGGAATGAATGCTTACCATTTGCAATGACGTGGATGGAACTAGAGGGTATTATCCTGAGTGAAAGAAGTCATCAGAGAAAGACAAGTATCAAATGATTTCACTCATATGTGGAATTTAAGAAACAAAACAGGATCATAGGGGAAGGGAGGAAAAACTAAAATAAGATGAAATCGAGAGGGAAACAAAACATAAGAGACTCTTAATCATAGGGGGAAAAAACCAGGGTTGCCGGAGGGGAGAGGGATAAGGGAATAAGGTAACTGGGTGATGGACATTAAGGAGAGCATGTGATGTAATGAGCACTGGTGTTACATAAGCCTAATGAATCACTGAACCCTACCTCTGAAACTAATAATACACTATGTTAATTAATTGAATTTAAATAAATTTAAAAAAAGAAAACAGCCTTTGATGAGGAGCTTTGCCTAAATCTAAATGAGGTCTTGATAACATATATTCCCTAGCCCTAATTATTTTAGCTACCCACTCAAAGATCTAGCATAGTCAAGCATGATTTCCCTTTACAAAAACCAGGTTTGCTTCCCACCAGAAGATCTTATTTATTTATATTCTCAGCATTCTTACCCTTTATCATATAGATTCTTCCAGATTATTGGTTCCACAGCTTTACACTGGATAAAATATATCTAGTCCTGGAGATTTGTTTACAGTTAAAATGTCAATAGGGTTTTGAAATTATATTTATACATCATTACTTATCATGTTATTCACACAAAGCTTATTAAATATTTCAAAAAAGTAAAATTACCCCTCAATTTCCACAGTAAAAACCAAGGCATGAGAAAACTAAATAAATAAAATGTTCATGACACCATAGATTATTGGAAGACAGAATTCAAAGATAGAACTATCACTATTGAGACTAAATTCTCCCAGACTAGAGCAATTCAAGCATATAGTGCAGATAAACTCAAAGTGTCCAGGACAGAAGAGTAGGAAGGAGAGGAAGAGCAAAGAAGTAGCAATGTGTGTTGGTCACTAATGTTTGCATGTCACCTTTATCATTCTGCAGTTTTGTGGTTCTGTTAAATTATCCCTATTGTCTCTACAGTCTCCTAACTTATTTCACAAGAGTACAGCATTCTCCATTAAAGACAAGAAACAAAGGGAAGGGGAAACTATAGTATTCAAGTTTGTTATGTATCTCATATAATAAATGCTTAACTCTTTCCTAGGAAACTAGATGCTATTCCATGTGTTTATTTTTGGGGTGGGTGGGTGGGTAGAGAATCTTAAGCAGACTCCATGCCTAGTGCAGAGCACAACACAGGGCTTGATCTCACAACCCTGAGATCATGACTTAGGCTGAAATCAAGAGTCAGACGCTTATCTGACTGAGACACCCAGGCGCCCCTATTCCATGTGTTTTCATACACAGTGACTTTGAACATAGTATTTCTGCCCTTGGTTGTGTTTAAAATAAATGCGATGTCTCAAATATAAAGAGCATTAACATGTTTCCAAGAAAGTTGAAATTGTTTCACGAATCAGCATTTCTAAGGCAAAATGTGGCAGACAGTGAAACAAAAGTTTTCTCTCATAATGTTTTTTGTGTGAGTTTTCAATTACCTGTGTGCCCAAAAAGGTCATCTGTAGTAATTTTTTTTAATTAGCATGAATACTCTAAGTCTTCTTTCCAAACCACCATGGCAACTAATTGAAATAGTCAATTACTCTGCTCAATTACAACTCAAAAATTCACATTTGCATTTGCCACTAATTTACCATTTCTTTCCTTTCAGCTCTCTTCACTATTTGAAATTTGATTTAATTTTGATTCCATCACTCTCCTGTCACATGGCAATTTTTTTAAACACTCAACACAAAGTGACAATAAAGACTGCCTCTAATAATAGCCTAAGAGCTTCAAATTCACAGTTTATTTTCCTGTTTTAGAAGGCCCGTACAAGGTTAACATGATTTTTCTTACTATTCCAGTTACCAGTTTTCTTTCTGTGCAATGAATCTTTTAAGTATACAATATATGATTATAATTTTTATAAAAATTGAAGTGTTACAGAAAAAGCTAAAGTCCCCTTCATATCATCATCAATTCCACTCCTCAGATATAATCATTATTTTTAAGTAGACACTCTATTGTATGTATTTCTCTACATTTAGATCCACATATCTGCCCAAAGAAAATATGTAGTATTGTTATGTAGGTTTTAAAAAATAATGTTTTAGAAATCTGTCACACTACCTCTTTCTTTTCAACTCATATCATAATCCATAAAATGGATATATCACAGTTTATCAATTATTTCTGGACATTGAATCATTTCAAATGCTTGTTTATCAACAATGCTATAGTAAATATCCTTGCATCTGCTTTTCTAAGCACATAACACTTAATATTCCTTCCCTTCTCTTCTTTATGTGATTAAACTTCTATCTAAATGTCATACAAGGTATCTCAAATATTACTCATCTCTGACACTGTAATTGTATATTTTTCCACTTTCCTCAGAATGTGGTTGACCTTTTATTTTGACAATATTGCCCAGGGTTTTTTTCTAGCTGCTTGCATATGCCTTGGGATATCCCAGCTATTTTTCTTAATTTTTCACCCATTAACCAAATGTTTATGAATATGTTCCAGCCACAAAGAACTACTTTAGGTACTAGGAATGCAGCAGGAAACGAAATACTAGGGAAGGCCATCTCATATATCTGGAGCCTCTTCCAGTGCTGAGCATAATGTCATAATTGATTTAAATGCTCAATAAATCTTTTGGGAAGGCTGACTTGTGCTCATGATATGGTATAGATAAATAAATGAGCTCAAATAACTACCTATATACTGTGTGTGTGTGCGTGTGTGTGTGTGTGTGTGTGTGTGTATACACTGTAATATACATACTGTAATAGTTTTATGTGTCAGCTTGTTTGGGCTATGGTATCTAGATATTATTCTGGGTGTTTCTGTAAGGGTATTTTTAGACGAGATTAACATTTAAATTGGTGGACTTTGAATAAAACATATTGCCCTCCATACAGTGGTGGGCCTCATCCAATCAGTTGAAGACCTGAATAGAACAAAAAGACTCACTACACCAAGCATGAGAGGATTCTTCCAGCAGAGGGCGCTTGAACTTGAACTGCAACAGCGCCTCTTCCCAGGCTTCACTGTGATGACCTTTGGACTTGAATAGCAGACTTTGGACATGCCAGCTTCCATAATTACATGAGACAATTCCTTAGCCCCCCCACACACATATAGGTATACTCCATTGATTCCATCTCTCAAGTTTGTTATG
This sequence comes from Callorhinus ursinus, assembly GCF_003265705.2. NCBI lineage: Eukaryota > Metazoa > Chordata > Mammalia > Carnivora > Otariidae > Callorhinus > Callorhinus ursinus. The sequence goes on from NW_027397076.1 coordinate 23,903,118, forward strand.
TATCTCATGTAATAAATGCTTAACTCTTTCCTAGGAAACTAGATGCTATTCCATGTGTTTATTTTTTTTGTGGGGGCTGGGGGTGGGTAGAGAATCTTAAGCAGACTCCATGCCCAGTACAGAGCACAACACAGGGCTTGATCTCACAACCCCGAGATCATGACTTAAGCTGAAATCAAGAGTCAGACGCTTATCTGACTGAGACACGCAGGCGCCCCTATTCCATGTGTTTTCATACACAGTGACTTTGAACATAGTATTTCTGCCCTTGGTTGTGTTTAAAATAAATGCGATGTCTCAAATATAAAGAGCATTAACGTGTTTCCAAGAAAGTTAAAATTGTTTCACGAATCAGCATTTCTAATGCTGAACCCTGACTAATACATACAGGGGAAATAATAAAATAGTTCTTACTCTGAGGTCATGGATAGGCTTTGTAGTGACCTCTATTATTGCCACCCCTCCCTTTGGAAGGGCTTTCAAATTCAGGCTTGACTGTGTACCTAATGTGATCCTCTCCCATAGGGGAATGATACTTGCCAACTCAATTAGCAATATAAAGCTTGCCCATGTGACTTGCTTTGGTCAACAACAGGTGAGTGAATATGACCTATGCGATTTACAAACATGCTATTTTCCTTCTGCCACATGCATGAATAGCATATCATAGAAAGAAATAATTCCTTCAGACTGAACCCCAGAGTGAAGAGGTACAAGAATTAGAGTTGTGACTATGAGGTGCCTGGGTGGCTCAGTCGTTAAGCGTCTGCCTATGGCTCAGGTCACGATCCCAGGGTCCTGGGATCCAGCCTTGCATCAGGCTCCCTGCTCAGCAGGAAGCCTGCTTCTCCCTCTTCCCCTCCCCCTGCTTGTGCTCCCTTTCTCGCTGTCTCTCTCTATCTCTGCCAAATAAATAAATAAAATCTTTTAAAAAAATAAAAAGAACCAGAGCTGCGACCAGTTAATAAGCACTGAACATAAATATGAATACAAGATAAGCCTTGCTTGTTTTAATGATTTTGCAACTTCCATTACTATGGTAAAACTAGCCTTAATGGACTGACATTGTCTTAATGGGTTATTGAACTAATGACTTCCCCCATCACCAAAAAACTTCATTAAAAAAAAAAATGAAATCTTGCCATTTGCAATGAGAATATTATGCTAAGTGAAATTAGTCAGTCAGAGAAAGACAATTATCATATGATCTCACTCATATGTGGAATTTAAGAAACAAGGCAGAGGATCATAGGGGAAGAGAGGAAAAAAAATGAAACAAGAAGAAACCAGACAGGGAGACAAGCCATAAGAGACTCTTAATCATCGGAAACAAACAGGGTTGTGGGTGGGGGGAGGGTGGTTGGAGGGATCGGGTGCCTGGGTGATGGACATTGGGGAGGGTATGTGTTGTAATGAGCAGTGGGTATTATTTAAGACTGATGAATCACAGACCTGTACCCCTGAAATCAATATTATATGTTAATTAATTGAATTTAAATTAAAAAAAAGAAATCTAGACTTTTTTAAAGCATACTGAATAATATAATTCATAGATCTGAATTTCACCCTCCCTAAGAGTAATAAATGTAAGTTGAAACCTTGACATTTTCTGCCAACTCTGCCCATTTCCTGACTATCCCTTACTGATTATCTCATTGTGAGCTAGATGAAGACTAACTTAAAGTAATTTAATATTTAAAAATTAAATAATATGGGGCGCCTGGGTGGCTCAGTCGTTAAGCGTCTGCCTTTGGCTCAGGTCATGATTCCAGAGTCCTGGGATCGAGCCCTGCATCGGGCTCCCCGCTCTGCAGGAGGCCTGCTTCTCCCTCACCCACTCCTGCTGCTTGTGTTCCCTCTCTCACTGTGTCTCTCTCTGTCAAATAAATAAATAAAATCTTTAAAAAAATAAAGATTAAATAATGTAAAATTTCAATAAAATGAATCTTCAATATTTACTAAAATTATATATATGTATGTAATTTCTGTATCCTTGGGCAAGCACTGAGTTGAACATGTGATACATACTCAACATTCTTGAATAAATTTTATTCTCTATTTATGTATCAAGTCCCTAAGAATAGTACCCGGCAAGCTAGGTTTCTGGTTGTTTCAGTGACAGTTACTAATCTCATGAACTTAATGTATGTAAAAAAAATTTAAACCATCAATTACCAATCTTCAGAGGCAACCTTAATGCCTTGGATTAATCAATGACCTTGGATTGGTAAGAGAAGAGCCAACATATTTCCAGGTCACAAATTTACTCCTGTTTTTTAAGAGTTTTATAATTTTTAGCACTGACATTTACATCTATTATTCATTTTAATTTAGTGTTTGTGTAGAGGATAAGGTAGTTTTCCAACTTCATTCTTTTGCATGTGGATGTGATACCATGATATGATACTATAAAAGCATAAGCAACAAAAGAAAGAATAGACAAATTGGACAAGATTATAATTAAAATTTTGTGCAAAGGATGCCAACAAGAGAGTGAAAACACAACACATGGAATGGGGGAAATATTTGCAAATCATATGTAATAGGGGGCTTTGATCCAGAATATAGAAAAAAATGCTTGACAATAAAAAGACAAGTGACCCAATTTTTAGAAGGGCAAAGGATTTGCATAGATATTTCTCTGAAGATGATGTATACATAGCCAATAATTACAGGAAAAGATGCTCAATATCATTAGTCACTGGGAAAATCAAAATCACAATGAGATACTACTTTACACCCACTGGGATGGCTAAATAAAAGTGACAAAAAATGGGGCGTCTGGGTACCTCAGTGGGTTAAGCATCCAACTCTTGATTTCAGCTCAGGTTATGATCTCAGGGTCATGAGATTGAGCCCCAAGTCAGGCTCTGCACTGGGTGTGGAGCCTGCTTAAGATTTTCTCTCTCCCACTGCCCTCCTTGCCCCACTCTCATTCACGCTCTCTCTCTCTCAAAAAGAAAAAAAAAAAAAAGATAGACAATAATAAGCATTGATGAGGTTGTGGTGAAATTGGAACCTGTATACACTGCTGTTGGAAATGTAAAATAGTGCAGCCACCTAGGCAGGTCCTCAAAAATTTAGACATAGAGTTACAATATGACCCAGAAATTCCACACCTAGCCAAATACTCAAGAGAAGAGCCAATGTATTTCCACCAAAAACTTATATGGAAGTGTTTAGAGCCATATTAGTCACCGTAGCTGAAAAATGGAAATAAGCTGCATGTCCATTGACTACTGAAAGGATAAACAAAATGTGGTATATCCATACAATGGATTATTATTCAGCAATAAAGAGAATGAGATAGTGATACATACTGCAATATGAATGAACCTTGATAATATTAGACTGAGTGAAAGAAGCCATTCACAAAAAGCCAGGTGTTCTATTACTCCACTTCGTTAAATATCCAGAATAGTTTTCTCCATGGAGGCAGGAAGTTAATTAGTGGTTACCAGAGGGTGGAGAGGCTGTGAGGTTGGGAATCACTAATAATACGTACAGTTTCTATTTGGCTAAAATTCTGTTGTGGTGATGGTTGCAAAACTTGGAAAACACTAAAATCCATCTAACTGCACACTTTAAATGGGTGAATTTTATAGCATATGAAATATGTCTTAATAAAGCTGTAAAAAAAGGAAATTATTAGTATCACAATATAATCCGTATTTCTAGGCAATGCAAATAAAAGTTAATAGTCATTCAAAGCTGTATTTATTAGACTAACTCAATTTGTTGGAACACATTTTAATCACAGCATTTAATAATTAAATAGAATCTTAAATTGAAAGTTAAGTTTTAAAAAACACAGAAAGTAATAATTAATGTAAAATGATGTTCTCATTAAAAGTATCTGAATTTTAACCAAGCCACCAAGAATGCTTGGCCATAAATGGGATAGTGGAGTAAATGTATATGTTCTAAGCACATTTTATGTAAGGAAAAAAAATGTATTTTGATAATAAATTCCATATATCTTGATTTAATTACCAAAACACTTATTATTAATTTAACCAATTAACATAGTCCTCACAGAGAGCAGAGTAAAAAAATGAAAATGTAAATGCCAGTCTACCACTTGCTTCAGTGCCATACTTTAGTGCTTGGGAGGTGCTGAGCATTCTTACATTTGAGACACACACCCTTCATATCATATCAAATATATTTAAATTACATGCCATGTTAAATATAATGGCTATAAAATTCAGAAATTTTAAAATAAATTTATTTTTAACCCCTTTGGTTGTGAATCACATTTAATTTACCATTGGCTATAATTTCTCAGTAATTACTGTGTAAAGTGAGAAATCTCACCATAAATTCTTTCTACATGAAATTTTTTATGAGTACTAAATTACCACTGAGGCTGTTAAATTTAGTGATCATTTAAATATTTGTTTTAATTTTGAAGTGTGTTAGATTTTTAATCCTGATTTGACCTCTAATTAGAAAGAAAATGTTCTTCTACTCAGCAACATTCAAGTATTCAAATTTCTATCATTAAACATTTACTAAATGCTAAATATGTACTCGATAACATACTACTCACTGAAAATAGCAATATAATGACATACCCCTGATATACTTAACAATTGATGGAGGAAACAAGCATTGTATAGGAATTCTTATTTTTAATATAACTTAAACACATTTTAATCACAACCTTGCCTCCGCAGGTTTAGCTCATTTTTAATAAATATTTATCATATAAGCTAGTTAGCAAAACCAATCCACGTGTCAAATCAATCAAATCTTACTTTATATAAGAAAAAAATTCTAAGTACAGATTCTTTGCCTCTTTGGTTAGATTTATTCCTAGGTATCTTATGGTTTTGGGTGCAATTCTAAATGGGATTGACTCCTTAATTTCTCTTTCTTCTGTCTTGTTGTTGGTGTATAGGAATGCCACTGATTTCTGTGCATTGATTTTATATCCTGCCTTTACTGAATTCCTGTATGAGTTCTAGCAGTTTTGGGGTGGAGTCTTTTGGGTTTTCCACATAAAGTATCATATCATTTGCAGAGAGTGAGAGTTTGACTTCTTTGCCAATTCAGATGCCTTTTATTTCTTTCTGTTGTCTGATTGCTGAGGCTAGGACTTCTAATACTATGTTGAATAGCAGTGGTGATAGTGGACATCCCTGCCGTGTTCCTGACCTTAGAGGGAAAGCTCTCAGTTTTTGCCCATTGAGAATGATATCCGCTGTGGGTTTTCCATAGATGGCTTTTATGATATTGAGGTATGTACCCTCTATCCCTATACTCTGAGGAATCTGTACTCAGAAAACTATAAAATACTCACGAAAGAAATTGAGGAAGACACAAAGAAATGGAAAAACATTCCATGCTCATGGATTGGAAGAACAAATATTATGAAGATGTCAATGCTACCTAGAGCAATCTACACATTCAATGCAATCCCTATCAAAATACCATCCACTTTTTTCAAAGAAATGGAACAAATCATCCTTAAATTTGTATGGAACCAGAAAAGACCCAGAATAGCCAGAGGAATGGTGACAAAGAAAAGCAAAGCTGGTGGCATCACAATTCCGGACTTCAAGCTCAATTACAAAGCTGTAACCATCAAGACAGTATGGTACTGGCACAAAAACAGACACATAGATCAATGGAACAGAATAGAGAGCCCGGAAATGGACCCTCAACTCTATGGTCAACTAATCTTTGACAAAGCAGGAAAGAATATCCAATGGAAAAAAAGACAGTCTCTTCAACAAATGGTATTGGGAAAACTGGACAGCCACATGCAGAAGAATGAAAGTGGACCATTTCCTTACACCACACACAAAAATAGACTCAAAATTGTTGAAAGACCACAATGTGAGACAGGAGTCCTTCAAAATCCTAAAGGAGAATACAGGCAGCAACCTCTTCGACCTCAGCTGCAGCAACTTCTTCCTAGAAACATTGCCAAAGGCAAGGGAAGCAAGGGCAAAAATGAACTATTGGGACCTCATCAAGATAAAAAGCTTTTGCACAGCAAAAGAAAGTCAACAAAACCAAAAGACAACCAACAGAATGGGAGAAGAAATTTGCAAATGACATATCAGATAAAGTTCTAGTATCCAAAATCTATAGGGAACTTGTTAAACTCAACACCCAAAGAACAAATGATCCAATCAAGAAATGGGCAGAAGACATGAGCAGACATTTTTCCAAAGAAGACATCCAAATGGCCAACAGACACATGAAAAAGTGCTCAACATCACTCAGCATCAGGGAAATCCAAATCAAAATCTCAATGAGATACCACCTCACAATGAGATACCACCTCAGAATGGCTAAAATTAAACAAGTCAGGAAACCACAGATGTTGGTGAGGATGCGGAGAAAGGGGAACCCTCCTACACTGTTGGTGGGAATGCAAGCTGGCGCAGCCACTCTGGAAAACAGTATGGAGGTTCTTCAAAAAGTTGAAAATAGAGCTACCCTATGATCCAGCAATTGCACTACTGGCTATTTACCCCAAAGATACAAATGTAGGGATCTGAAGGGGTACATGCACCCCAATGTTTATAGCAGCAATGTCTACAATAACCAAACTGTGGAAAGAGCCAAGATGTCCATCGACAAATGAATGGATAAATTAGAGGTGGTGTGTATACACACACACACACACACACACACACACACACACACACACACACACACACAATGGAATATTATGCAGCTATCAAAAGGAATGAAATCTTGCCATTTGCAATGACGTGGATGGAACTGGAGGATATTATGCTGAGCGAATTAAGTCAATCAGAGAAAGACATGTACCATATGACCTCACTGATATGAGGAATTCTTAATCTCAGGAAACAAACTGAGGGTTACTAGAGTGCTGGGGAGTGGGAGGGATTGGGTGTCTGTGTGATAGACATTGGGGAGGTTATGTGCTATGGTGAGCACTGTGAATTGCATAAGACTGTTGAACCACAGACCTGTACCTCTGAAACAAATAATATATTATATGTTAAAAAAGAAAAATAAAAAGAAGATAGCAGGAGGGGAAGAATGAAGGGGGGGAATAGGAGGGGGAAATGAACCATGAGAGACTATGGACTCTGAAAAACAAACTGAGGGTTCTAGAGGGGAGGGGGGTGGCGGGATGGGTTAGCCTGGTGATGGGTATTAAAGAGGGCATGTTCTGCGTGGAGCACTGAGTGTTATACGCAAACAATGAATCATGGAGCACTACATCAAAAACTAATGATGTAATGTATGGTGATTTACAGAAATAATAAAAAAATTAAAAAAAAATTCTAACTTCATTTTTCAATTCTAATTTCTTAAATTTTATAAGACAAGATAAGTATAAATATCTAGGTAAGATATGTTACTAAAAGGTATATGTCAAAAGTATTACAGACAATTGTGAATCTCTTTTTTTTATTAACATATAATGTATTTTTTGTTTCACGGGTACAGGTCTGTGATTCGTCAGTCTTACAGAATCCACAGCGCTCACCATAGCACATACCTTCCCCAATAGCCATCACCCAGCCACCCCATCCCTCCCAGCCCACTCCACTCCACTCCAACAACCCAATCTATTTTTGTAATTTAGAAAAATATGTCAATATGTTGTTTCTTACTGCTTGTTTTAGAATAAATCAATACAATAAGTAGCTAATATTAAAAGTTATTTATGAGATGAATTTCTCTGGAGTATGTATTTGTTTGCACGTGCACGTTATTTCCCAAAATTCTTGAGTTCAGCTTTTATGATTAAGAAGGAAACAAAAATTAACTAATCAATTTCATTCTATAAAATGATCGTACTTTTATTTTAATGTAGTAAGAACATTTATGAGATCTACTCTCTTAAAATATTTAAGCACACAATATATTGTTGACTATAGATACAATGTTATCTGCAGATCTCTAGAATTTATTCATCTTGCTTACCTGACACTTTATGCCCCTTGATTTGCCCCTCCACCCAGCCCCTGGCAAGCACTATTCCACTATTTGATTCTATTAATTTGACTAGTTTACATATCTCATATAAATGGAATCATGCAGTATTTGTCTTTCTGTGACTTATTTCACTCAACATAATGCCCTCAAGGTTCATTAATGTTGTCATGTATCAGAATTCCTTCCTTTTAAAGATTGATATTTCATTATATATATATGTGTATAATACATCTATATATATATGTATACACATACACACACCAGATATTCTTTATCCATTAATCTGTCCCTAGACACTTAGACTGTTTCTGTCTCTTTGCTGTTTTGACTAGTGTTGCAGTGAACAGGGGAGCATGAATATTTTTCAGGAATCTAATTTCAATTCCTTTGGATAAATAACTAGAAATGGGATAGCTGGATCACATGGTAATTCTCTTTTTAAGCTTTTGAGGGAACTCGTTACTGTTTTCTATAGCAGCTGCGCCATTTTAAATCATCTCTTACAGTGTGCATGGGTTCAATTACTCATTCTCACCAACACTTGTATTTTTTTAATAACATCCATCCTGACAGGTATGAAGTACTTTCTCATTATGGTTTTAATTTGCATTTCCCTGTTGACTAATGACATTGAACATTTTTATATATATATATATATATATATACCTTTTAGCCATCTGTATATCTTCTTTGGAGAAAAATATGTTCAGATCCATAGGCTATTTTTTAACCTGGTTATCAATTTTTTTGCTATTGACTTGTCAACTTTCCTTGTGTATTTTGGGCATTAACCCCTTATATATGGCTGCAATTATTTTCCCTCATTCCATAGGTTGCCTTTCCACTCTGTTGTTTCCTTTGTCATGCAGAAGCTCTTTAGTTTGATATGGCCCCACTTGTATATTTTTTGGTGCCTGTATTTTTGGGGTCATAATCATGAAATTATTGCCAAGACCAAAGTCTGGAAGCTTTCCCCCTATGTTTTCCTTCTAGGAGTCTGACAGTTTCATGTCTTATGTTTAAGGCTTTAATCCATTATGAGTTGATCTGTGTATAGTAGGAATCCAATTTCAATCTTTTGCATGTGATTTTCCCACCACTAAGAGATCATCCTTTCCCCATTGTGTATTCTTGGCACCTTTGCACAATATCATTTGACCTTACATGCTTGGGTTCATTTCTGGGCTCTCTTTTCTGTTCCATTGGTCTATATAGCTATCTTCATGCCAGTATAATACTGTTTGGATTACGACAACTTTATAATATAGTTGAAAATTAGGAAGTGTGGTGCTTCCATCTTTGTTCTTTTTTAAGATTGATTTGGTTATTCAAGGTCTTCTGTGGTTCTGTGTTAATGATATAATTATATATTATTTTTCTGTAAAAAGTGCCATTGGGATTTGATAGAAATTACATAGAATCCAGAGATCACTTTGGGTGTTGTATTATTTTAACAATATTAAGGCTTTAAATACATGAGCATAGGATGTCTTTATTTGGGTCTTAATTTCTGTCAGTGTTGTGTGGTTTTCAGCATAATGGTCTTTCACCTCCTTAAGTTTACCCCTAAGTATTTTAGTCTTTTTGTGCTATTTTAAGTTGTTTTCCTACTTTTCCTTTTCAGAGTTTGTTGCTACTACATAGAAATGAAACTAATTTCTGTGTGTTGATTTTGTATCCTGCAACTTTACTTGATTTCTTAATAGTTCTGATGGTCTTTTTATGGAGTCTTTAAGGTTTTCTCTATATAAGAATATGTCATCTACAAACCGGGATAATTTTACCTTTTTTTTAAGTTTTTAAATTCCAGTTAACGGTGTAATATTAGTTTCAGGTGTACAGTATAGTGATTCAATACTTCCAATCAACACTTGGTGCTCATCACAATGAGTGTCTTCCTAATCTCCATCACCTAATCAGGTAAATCAGTGTGTTCTCTATAATTAAGAGTCTGTTTCCTGTCTTTCATCCCTCTCTTTCCCCACCCCTTTGCTCCTTTGTTTTTTTCTTAAATTCCACATATGAGTGAAACCTTGTATTCATCTTTCTCTGACTTATTTTACTTAGCATAATACTCTCTAGCTCCATCCAGGTCATTGTAAATGGCAAGACTTCCCTCTGTATATCTGAGTAATATTCCATTACACACACACACACACACACACACACACACACACACACACACACTATCTTCTTTATCCATCAGTTGATGGGCACTTGGGCTATTTCCATAATTTGGCTATTGTAGATAATGCTGCTGTAAACATTGGGGTGCATGTATCCCTTTCAATTAGTATTTTTGTATTCTTTGGGTAAATATCTAGTAGCACAATTGCTCTTCTTTTCAATTTGGATGCTATTTGCTTCTTTTTCTTGTCTAGTTGCTGTGGCTAGGAATTCCAGTTCTGTGTTGAACAGAAGTGGTAAGAGTGGATATCCTTGTCTTGTTCTTGATCTTAGAGGAAAGGCTGTCAGCTTTTCACCTTGAGTATGATTAAACATTGGGATTTTTATGTATTGCCTTTATTATGTTGAGGTAATTTCCTTCTAATTCCTAGTTTAAAAGTTTTTATCATGAAAAGGTGTTGAGTTTTATCAAATGCCTTTTCTGTATCTGCTGAAATGATAATGTAATTTTATTCCTTATTCTGTTAGGGTGGTGTATCACAGTTGATTTTCATATGTCAAACCAATTTTGTATTCCAGAAATAAATCCCACTTGGTCATGGTGTGTTACCAATTTTTGCATCTATGCATTTCAGGGATAGGTTTCTTGTGGTATCTTTGTCTGGTTTTGGCATTAGGGTAATTAATGCTGGCCTCAAAAAATAAGTTTGGAATGATTCCTTCCTCTTCAGTTTTTTGAAGAGTTTGAGAAGGATTGCCAGAATTTACTAGTGAAGCCATCTAGTCCTGAGCTTTTGTTGAGAGGCTTTGCATAACTGATTCCAATTTTCAAAAATCATGCATCGCTTTTAAGAAAAAAATATGCACAAGGGAAAAATCAGGAAGCACTTGGGTTTTAGGATACCTTAACTAACCACTAAAAAAATACCTCCCATTTGTTGGTGTCCCAGTGGTTTACATAGGAGAAATGTTCCATAACAAGATTGGGGAATCAACAAAATAGAGTTGGAGGACTGAGGATCACCTTTCTTTTGTGAAGGGAAAATGCAAATGTGACACCAGGAAGATCTAAGGCACAGTGATTTTAGGAAAGAGAACATGGGAAGTTGAAGGTCTAAAAATGCCTGTGTAGCTCTTTGAATTCTCAGTTTGATGATCATCAATTTAAACCATAAACACTGGCAATGGGAGAAATCTAAAAAAAGAGGGGAGAGAAGAGAAGCTTGAAGAGGCAAAGACATAACTTGATGGTTGGCTAGAACCTATTATAAAGCTGCACAGGGAGAAGTTCATGATAGAGGGGTGATCAACAAACTTCTAACATCATTGGGTAGGCTTGTGAGATGGCTCCCAATGATCCTCACCTTCTAGTATTTATGTTCTTATGTAGTGGCATCCCTTTGAGTGTGTACTAGGCCTAGTGACTTACTTCTAATAAACAATGCTACAAAATTGGTTAGATGTCATTTCCAAGATTAGATTACAAAAAGAGTGACTTTGGTTTCTGTCTCTGTGTCTCTCTTACACACCTAGCTCACTTTGGAGGAAACGAGCTTCAGTGTTTGAGTACCCCTTTGCAGAGGCCTTCCTGGCAAACAACTGAGGTCTCCCATCAACAAACAGCCAGACCTGAGACCTGCCAACAGCCAAGTGTGTCAACTTGGAGACTCCTTTACTGGGATATTTGTAGCCTTAGCCCAAATCTTGACTGTAGCCATGTGAGAGACTCTGAATCAGAGGTACACAGCTAAGTGCCTAGATTTCTGACCTCAGAAACTGTGAGATAATAAAAGTTGGTTAATTTAAGCTGCTAAGGGGCACCTGGGTGGCTCAGATGGTTAAGCGTCTGCCTTTGGCTCAGGTCATGATCCCAGGGTCCTGGGATCGAGCCCCACATCAGGCTCCTGGCTCAGCGGGGAGCCTGCTTCTCCCTCTGCCTCTGCCTCTCTCCCTGTTCATGCTCTCTCTCTCTCTCTGTATCTCTGTCTCAAATGAATAAATAAAATCCTTAAAAAAAATTTAAGCTGCTAAATTTCGGGGTAATTTGGTATGCCATAATGGATTACTGCAAACATGTTGTCTAATATTTTATTTTTAAGTTGTTTAAATGCTTACAACATAACTATTGTCAAGTAAGATGCAAAAGACTAGTGCAGAGTTCTTAAGATTCAGTACCAGAAATTTTATGATTTTAATATATAGACAGACGAAATGAATGTATGTATATACACAAAATAGAATTAATTCAAAACAGGCGAACTCTGATAAGGCTTTCCTCTGGTCTGCACATTCACTTTTGTTTCCCCCACTGCAGATACCATGCGCATATGGGCATACACACTGCAGAAACAGGATATACCACTAGCCAGATTTACTATTGTTGGATGTAGGATAGGTGTTTTCTGAAGCACTTAAGATGATTCCCATTACAATTCAAATTCAGAAAAAAATACCTTCTTTTGTTATTGCTTCCTGTAACAACCCTGGCTTATGAAAAGGAATCTAGTAATTCCTGCCACAATTCCATCTGATTTTTAACCTATGAAATAAAATTACGTATCTGTCATCTTAAGAATTTCGTCAGCTAAAATGACTCCAGGTTAATAAAGCTGCTAAGAACTTTGCTTACAGTATATTTGACTTCTGATTTCTCATTTTTGATGAAATAGCATTTCCTATCCACAGCAGGAGCTCCTTTCTCATAAGGTTTCATCAAAATGTCAACACCCCCCCCCCATGGAGATAGATGTCAGCATTATAACCTGAGCAGAGATACTGGAAATTATTGGGCTATTTCTTTTTTTAAAGTTTCAAAATATTGTGAGGTAACATTCATACCATATATATTTTTCGCTTAAGAATGGTTTGATTTATTCATATACTTGTACTTCTTTATAACACTGTTCTCTATTTCCTTGCTCTAAAACTCATTGCTTTGTACCTTTTTCCTTTTGACATTTGAGTAGTTCATACAGAGTCCACCACCTTCATTTTACACTGTATTTAATATAATAAGATTTTTTTAATCCTAAAACATTCTTTACTTCCATTTAAGTAAGATATAATTTTATTATGGAAGAGCTTCTCTTGTGAAAGTGTGTACTATGCACAAAATAAACCACATTACTCACACTTAGTCTATTTATCCATTTGGAATATGCTTATGTAGAATAATTTTCCATCAAATAAAGAGCCACAGATTTTGTTCTGAACTAAGAAATCCATTATACATCTAAGTAAATCTGACTGCTTAAATGGTCTCAATGCTTTGTAAAGTTGAACTTGGCTGATTGTTTTCCAGGGTGATCATTAAAGGACAAAGCAGAATGTTAGGGCTACAGCATTGTTGGTAAGTTTTGCTTGTTTGCTTCTCTCTGTAAATGGGCAGCCAAAGGAAATTCTGTGCTTATAGCAATGTTCCAAACAACCCATCTCTAGTGGTTAAATGGACATTAGATTGATAGAGTCTTATCATCAATTCATTCTCTTCTCTTCATGTCCACTGCAGCTGCTTTACTTCAGATTCCCATCATTTTCCCTTTCTTTTAAATGTTTCATATTTTAAATTCCAAATACATAGAAAAGTAGCCCAAACTCCCATAACCCCTTCAACCAGAATACCTAATTAACATTTTATGATTTTGCTGCATTGCATCCCTGTTTCTTCATATATATGCATATATATGTATACACATGCACAATGTGTATACATGTATATAAACATACACACATATATCATTTAATTTTTTTCAGAACCTTTTGAGAACAAGCTGCAGATGTGATACCCCATTATCCCCAAATACTCCAAATGCTCCAGTGTGTATTTCTCTAAAACTAGAACATACATCTGCATAATGACCATATAACCCTAGGTCAAAGATGGCTGCAATAACTTTGCTATTTCTCTATTGAGAGGTATCAAATGCCTCTCCCTTTAAAACTGGGCTGACATTAATGATTGCTTACCAATATCATACATGAAACTGAGTTGCAATACAAGAAGTCTGATTCCCTAAGATCACTAAGCTGGAGTGGCCACAGGTAAACAATCCTTCTGATAGTCCCAGCTGAGCCCAGACTCCCAACCATCCCTGCCAAGTCTTCAGAAATGTGATTTAGGCCATACTGGGCTCTCCATACCTGTCCACCTGCCAATGTTTAATACCACACTGCACAGAACAAATGTTCAAGTAAGTTTGGCCCAAACTCTTGACCTAAAAAAACATGAGATATACTACAATGTCTATTACTTTGTGTCACTATGTTATGGGGTATCATTTTGCCCAGAAAGTGTCAAAATACCTCACAAGGTCTCATTTATCTTTCTAGTTCAGTATCTTAGAAATATGCTTACATTGAGTTATCATGTATTATAGACTCCTTCAATCTGGAACAATTCCAGAGTTTTTGTTTTCCCCTGTCTTAGATGTCTATACCATTTTGAAGAAAACAGGCCTTACATTATGTAGGATGGTTTTTAGCCTGGATTCATTTAAAGAGTTCTCATGATCAGACTCAGATCATGCATTTTTAGCAGGAAAACCACAGGAATGATGTGATGCTTTTTGTGTTGCATCATATCAGGACTCACACAATGTCAACCTGTCCCAAAACACTATGGATATCAATTTTGATGACCTGGTCCCTAATTTTGGTGGTGTCAGGCAGCTTTCTACATCTTAAGTTCACAATTTTGCTCTGGTAATTAATTAGTATTCGGTGGGGAGAGATTCCAAGATTATAGTAATTCCTCAAACTCTACCTACTAACCTTAGCATTTGTGGGCAATTCCCTACTGAATCAACCTCATCTGATGGCTGTCAAATGGTAATGCTCTACTTCCAACATTTACCGAAACTCTGTGACGAATAGCTTTCCTATTTCTGTTATTTACTTAATTGCTTACTTATTAATATAGATTAGCATATATTAGGTTTTATTTTATTAAGTGGGTGGTAACTTACCGCTATCATTATTTTGATATCCAAGTCACTCTCTATTTGTCCTTTGGGAGTCCCTTCAGACTACTTATATTTTGTCCTTTTGGAAAAGCTTCATTATTTGAGGACTTTTTTTTTGCACAGGATGTTTAAGGTACATCCTGTACCTTCCCTGTTGCCTTCCTGGAATCAGCCATTTCTCTTTTAATGAAGAAGGATATTTAGAAAGCAAGCTCTGGGCACTTGGAGCCCTCATTGCTTCTAGATGTCATCGTTTCTAGGCCCTCTCAGAACTAGGAAACATATGTATTACATCTACATAATTAAATCTATGAGTTCACACTGCCGCTTCATATTATTGTCTAACATCTGAGGATTCTTTGAAGTCTTCCCCATATCTGTAATGTTATTATATATCCTCCAGCTGAGAAACTTGACTCAATATATTTATTCATTCACTCAATTTACTTATTTATGTCTGTTGCTACCCATCTCCCAGCACATAAACCATCTCTTCCTGTGGCTACCTCTGCTGTCCCACCTGGCCCATGTCCTCTTTTTCCAGGTCTGCCATCTCATGCCTCCATGGAGATCCTCAACTTTGGACTGATTCCTCATATATCTCTACCACTCTCCCTCCTTGCCCCATTCTTTTGGCTGCTGTACTAACTGCCAGGAAGGAAGTAGCCGCAGACAGTAAAAGAAGGGGAAATGGGAAGGGAGAAGACGACTTTTTCAGGACATTGTAATACCTTCTCAACAGCTCTCTCGGTCTTGATTTTCCTCCATCTCATTGCTTTTCTACCCTATAAACTGAAGACGGCCTATTCTTAGAAAAAGCCCAACATACAGCAATGAAAATAGCAAATTGAAAATAATCTTAGTATGTGTCCTTACTTTTTCACTTACTTAATCGTGTTACTTTGGACCTTTAATTTAGCTGAGCCTCAGTCTCAAAGAGGAAAATAATGCTTATTTATAAGAAGTGTTGTAAAATTTCACATTAAGTATGTAGAATGCCAAGAACGTAACTGCAGCTGTTATAATTATCATGAGAAAGTCCAACAGGATTCCAAAATTCCTTTTAAAAACACTACAATGTTAAATTCAGTTAAAAAAATAAATACCTTTCAAATATACCTCATCACCCACAGGACAAAAATCTAAACTCTTGTGTCTCTTAATTTTCCATAAGCTGTCCTCAGCTCATATCTCTAGCCTCACTTCCCAAATCTCCCCAACTGCTATACTGCAGCCAGCCTGAAGGTCTTACCTTTCCTCGACTTTAGTATGTTGTTCTCTTTTCATGCTTTGTACATATGATTGCCCCAACTTAAATTGTTCTTTTCCTAAATGACCAATTAGTGTAAGCCTTTACTTATACTTCAAGACTCAGAGGGAGTTCTCCTCTGTAAACCTCCCCTGCCCATCTCCAAAACAAGTATAATTAACTTTTTCATCCATCGGGCCTCAACTAGGACTCTCAATTGTCTTTACTATGTATAGCACTTGTCACAACATGGCAACTATTTACACATACACATGCCTTACTAGACTGTGATCTCATTGAGGCTAAAGACTTACTGGTTTCTTTTGATACACAGTTTCTGGCCAGTAGTTCAGTCTTGTCAATAATAGACCATCAATAAATATTTGTTTAATAATAAATTCATACAATGGTTATAATGACCAATTATTGATCACTTATAACTTATAATTATTAAGTACTATTATTAAGTACTATCTATTCTTTATAGGAAATAAACAGCATAAAACCCTGTTATGTTCTTTCTAAAAGATCTCTGTCCTATAAACTAGGAAAATAGGACTCAGAAGTTACTAATTTGTGTAAGTTTTTTTTTAATTTTTTTTTAATTTGTGTAAGTTCACAGCCTCTAGTAGAACTGACATCAGGGCCTAAGATATATTAATATATTTGTAATACAGAAAATACATAGTATATACATGGATGCCAAGGTAAATACCAAAAAAAAAAAAACCCAAAAACCTTATTGTTTAAAAAATAGGCTTGTCACATTAAGCACTTTTCACTTTAACACAATAAATCATTCAACATAGTGAAAGTAAACATTAAAGGTTTAGCCAAACTATAATATTGCTGCCTAAACCCTATTTTGTGTGGCCAGGTGACCTGCAGGGGTCTTGAATGGACACTAGCCCCTCCCTAGAGCAGGTGCCCTAGATAGCAGCCTACAGAGCCAAAAGTAAATGTAGGTTCCTGGTATGGATTCTCTAGTAACCCATGTGATACAGTTTCCTCCACCTGCCAGGGTTCCCTTTGTATGCCCTTTAAAGAGAATTCCCATGAAGCTTACCAAAACCCAACTCTATTTGGTTTGAATTGACCAATCTAGCCTTAGCCCAGGAACCCCAAAGCACTCTCTAATGAAGGCGTATGTCCCAGGTCCTGCTATACTCTGACTGCACCCTCTCTTGACCTCCTCATGTGGCCCCTCAAGGCATACCATGTACCTCCTCCAAGACCTGTGAGTCATAAACTCTATTTGAATTCCCTGTGATCTCTTCTTAAACCACTATCCAACACCCCAGGTTTCTACTTAGCAAATGATAATTTTACACAAAGTCACAAAGGTAAACCATATGCAAAGGGAAGATGCTAAACAGTTTCCATGCATTAACTCATTTAATGAGCAATAGAGAAAAGAACTAATATTCAGAGAGTTTGAACCTCACATAGCCTCTGAATAGCAAAGCCAAAAATTCTTTTCTATCAAACTGTATTTCATGGAACCACCTTGCAATACTAGAATTTTCAAAATATAAAATACAGTCATCCCTAGTATTCAAAAAGACAAGACCTATCACAGATTTGGGTGTAAAAAAATTAGAACAGGAAATAAATTTTAAAGGGAGAAATTGATAATGGGCTAATACAGGATATGATAAACTTTTTCCGTAAAGATCTAGATAGTAAATATTTTAGGCTTTGTAGGTTATGAAGTTCTTGTCACAACTAATCAGTTCTGTGGTTATGGCAATAAAACTGCCAATGGCAATACATAAATGAATGAATGTGGTTGTGTTTGAATAAAACTTTATTTACAAAAACAAGCAGTAGGCCATAGTTTGTGGTCCCCTGGATTAAGGAACTGTATATTCCGAACCACAAAAAATATTGAAAACTATTGGGACTCACATTATATTGTGAGGCCTATACTCCAAAGGAGAAAGAAAGAAGTATAGGAATGACATGTTATTAAAAAAAAATGTACACGTGAACCCCAAAGCAAATGTGAAAATTGTTGGCTTTCTCGAAAATGAGAAAAAGGGAAACTGCTATTGGTCAGGTTATATGGAAGATATTGCGTAAAGATATAAGCTGGATGGGAAGAGTTTTAGAGAAACGTAGTTACTAGTTTACAATCATTTGGAAGTTAGAAGTAAATACTTTTTGTTTCTCGGTACATATCTGTGTAGAATTGCTTTATTGTTAAACATAATATTTTAGCATCTAAGAAATCTATAAAATCTCTTTTCACAGACAGGATGGTAAATTAGAGCAACTTATCTCAAATGTTACTGTATATTAAAAGCACTAGAAATGTTCATTAAATATGCTGGTGCCAGAGTCCCAAACCCAGAAATACTGATTCGGTAAGTAGAGCACCACAATTTATTCTCATGATAGTCCCCAACTACACATGAGAAATTCTCAACTAAAGCAATAATTACATAGATGCTCTGTATTGAACCAATGGCAGGGAGCATCTGGGGAGCAGAAAATGGAATCTACTGGCCACGAGTGATAGTCAACAACCAGGAATAAGACTTAAAAATAACACTGGTTACCTTGAAGGATGGGATGGGACTCTCAAGAGAGATATTTCTGGAAAATTCTGTGTTTAGGAATTAGAGATTATGAAGTTGCTCCTATCCAGAATCATAGTAATCTAGGCCACAATCCTTTAGCAACTATTTCTATTGGCTTGCTAGTTTTCCCACTGTGTTATTTCCTATTACTTCTGTAGGAAAAAAAATAGCCACAAATTTATTGGCTTAAAATACCAAATAACTTATTCTACAGATCCAGAAGTCTGAAGTCTGAAATGAGTCTCACTGGGCTAACACGCAAGTCTTAACAGGGCTGTGTTCCTTCCGGAGGCATTAAAGGATAATCAATTCCCTTGCCTTTTCCAACTTCTGGAGGTCACCTACACTTCTGTGGTGCCTTCTATCTACAAAGCCAGCAGCAGAGCATCTTCACATCTCTGACTCTGACCTTTTCTTCTGTCCCCTCTTCTACTTTAAAAGGAATCTTGTGATTACCCTGGTCCCAACCAGATAATTCAGGTAATCTACTTAATTTAAAAGTCAGATAATGAACAACCTAAATTTCATCTGAAGTTTAATTCTCCATTGCCATGTAACAGAACATAGTCACATGTTCTTGGGACCTGGATAACTTAGAGGGGAGGAGGCATCCATCATTCTTCCTACCACACCCACACCCACTCTCTCCAACCACAGAAAAATGAGGAGTAGAAAAAAGAAAAGAGATTCTATTTAAAAAAAAAAAAAGTGAGAATAGGCTCCTAATAATATTAGGGATAATGAAGGTGACATTTATTTATTTATCTGCATTTTTTAAATTTTATTATGCTATTTTAATCACCATACATTACATCATTAGTTTTTGATGTAGTGTTCCATGATTCATTGTTTGCGTGTAACACCCTGTGCTCCATTCAATACGTGCCCTCTTTAATACCCATCACCAGGCTAACCCATCCTCCCACCCCCCCACCCCCCTCCCCTCTAGAACCCTTAGTTTGTTTCTCAGAGTCCATAGTCTCTCATGGTTCATCTCCTCCTCCAATTTCCTCCCCTTCATTTTCCCCGTCCTACTATCTTCTTCTTTTTTTTAACATATAATGTATTATTTGTTTCAGAGATACAGTTCTATGAAGGTGCCATTTAAAGCAACGCCTGCACATTTAGAGTGTGAGTTGCAGCCCGGTGCAATTCAACTGTGGAAACACTAAAAGGAAGGAAGAAACATATCACATATCACTGCAAAGTGAAATTAAGTGGTCACAGAGCATAAAAGGAAGACCTATTATCTGGGAAAGGGGAAATAAAGAAGTTGTTACAGCTTGAAGATTTATGTCCCCCCCAAAATTCATATGTTGAAGTCCTAACCACCAGTGTGGTTATTTTTAGTGACAGTGCCTCTCAGGAAGTAATTAAGGCTAAATGAGGTCCTTTAATAAGATTAGTGACCTTATAAGACGACACACCAGAAATCTCTTTCTCTTTCTCCATACCTCCACACGTACCCCAAGGAAGAGCCATGTGAGGACACAGAGAGAAGTTGGCCCTCTGCAAGCCAGGAGAGAGCCTTCCCCAGAAACCAAATGAGCCAGAAGCTTTGTCTTGGACTTCTAACCTCTAGAACTGTGAGAAAATAAGTATGTTGTTTAAGCCACCCAGTCTATGGTATTTTTGTCATGATAGCCTGAGCACTAATACAGAGGGAGAGGGAACAAAGGTAGGAGGTAAAGAATTATGGGCCCAAGCAAGAAATCAGATTCACATGGGTACCTTATAGATCTGGAAGTTTAGAAAATATATTCCCATGATTTAGCTATTCAGCCAAACCTTATGCCAGGTCAAGGAATAATTCATTCTTTTTTTTTTATAAATAAATTTTTAGATGGATCCCTTGGAAGATCCATCTAAATGGATGTGTAGATCCCATACATCTATTCTGTATGAATAGATTAATAACTTCTCTGTCCTTGTAATGAAACTCATTTGGAAAAATAAGCAAGTGTATTGTGAATATTTATTGTCTGTTTATCTTCATAGTTTACTAAAGTATATAAGAAAGTGAGTAAATCCTTTCAATATATTTAGATGCATTCACTTTACAGTTAACTGGAATGGATTCATTCAAGGAGATCAAAAATTACTTTAATTTTCAAACCAAGAGTTGAAGATTTCCTGGAAAATAAAAAAAAATTCTATTCATATTCACAGGTCACTCTATATATTCATGAGTCAGTCTTTTTGCTTGAATAAATTTGTTTTCAAAACCGAGTTTTTAATATTCAGAACACCCTTCACAATATATGAGGTCTCAGAATCACAGAACTTCAAACTATGAAAACAAAAAGATACTGTGTTTTCCATTCCTTCTCTTTGTTCATAAAAAGGACCAAAAAAAAAAAAAGTCTTGTAGCCCTATAACCCTGTTTTTCCTCTTTCCTGTACTTTTTCCAGAATTTTCCTCTGGTTTTCTTCTTCCCTATATTTTCATTTATTCACTAGAAAGCATGGCTGCCATGCAGAAAAACAAATCAACAGGACACTGCGGTAGGGAGCAGGAAATTACTTAGAAAGGATGTATAGGAAACAGGCTCACTGGTACCTTGTTTCAACTTGAACAAATACCACCTTGCAGGTGTCAGCAAATCTAACAAGCCAGGTTTGAATAGGTCAGAACTATATATAAAAGATGCTACAAAGTCCAAGAACACTAGACATGTGTTGGACATTCCTTTTATACAGTGCCTAGCAATTCTTGCCAAGAAGTGATAGTCGGTGAATGGGACAGGCAATGCTCAATGAACACAGCTGGTTAAAGAAGTAACACTGATTATAGTCTACTTATTCAAATTTGAAGCCATGAAAACTTTATTTCTGTTTATATCTAAGGAAATGCAGAATTGTGGAATATCTTATATATTCCCTGCTTATGGCAGACTTTAAGAGAAGAGGAGGTTCTAAAATGCTGAGTTGTGAGCCAAATTTGGCAGTACTACTTCTACCATTTTCTAAATCCCCTTACAGGACTAAGAGCTTTGATTAAGAATGGCACATACACCTTCAGAATGCTCAAGATTCAGGAAGAATAAAAATCAGGCCATTAACTCAGGGGGGTGGGGGGATGGGTTAGCCCAGGGATGGGTATCAAGGAGGGCACGCTCTGCGTGGAGCACTGGGTGTTATGCGCAAACAATGGATCACGGAACACTACGTCACGAACTAATGAGGTAATGTATGGTGACTAACATAACAATAAAAAAATTAAAAAAAAAAAAGAAAATTAGGAGCACCTTAAAAAAAAATAGAGAAATTTTATAGTGAAAATACTAATATAAAGCAGAAGGGGTCAACCCTAAGTTGGAAAAAAAGAAAAAGGATAGGTGCAAAATTGAAAAAGGAAAGCAGAATTCATTAAGATCTTAAAATTTACTCGTGGTTTTAAAATTAAGTAAATACGTATTGAGTTTTTAGTGTTCTAATGATATATAAATATTTAAGAACGTAAACACTAAAAATGAAACATAACCATTTAAGTAGAATTAGCAGTTCCCCAGTCAGAAGTGAGGAGATAGAATAGGAATCCATAGGCACACCTCAAATAAAACTTTTCATTATATTACAAGAAATTTCAAAGGATTTATTCCTAAGTTGTAATTCTTATAACATTAGCCTGAGAAAGTCACGAGGAAGTTGTGGTGAGACATCATGCCTGTGTCATATATTACTAGCTTGATATCAGGATGGTAAACCACATCAATATTAACTCATTCTCTTGAGATGATGAAAGGATATTGGCCCACGCCATTCTTTTAGACTTCTTCCATTTCAAAATTACCACAGCACCAACTGAAAGCTAATTTTAAATACAAGAAACCCAAATTTTGTTTCTGTGTTTCAACAACATGCTCAATCATTGCTGCTTTATTTTCTTAGGTTACTTTTTTAAAAATTACCAATAAACATTATTTGTTAACACACATCAACTACAATAGCACTTGCAGAAGCTTTAACTTGTATAGGATGCAAAGTTTCACTCTACTGGGTACAAAGAATAGAAAGAAACATTTAAAATGCTAAATTTTTAAGGATTGGGCAAGAAGATCACAGCATAGCTGTGGAGGGAGACATTTTAGGAGTTTGGGGACCCTCCAGAAAAACTCTACATCGTCTATAAGGTAGAAGACTGCAAAATTCTGACTTAAAGGGAAGGGTGGAACTTAGGCAAATTAAGAACAAGATTCAAATGTAAACTTACTGCAGCAGAAATGTGGTATACAATGAGTTAGAAGTGTGTCTGGTGGAGAACACAGACCCAGCCTCTTTAGAAAATAGGAGAGAATTTGAGAGGCAAAAGGCAAAATGGAGGGAGATTTAAATTTCATATTTAGGATATGAAGGTTTGTTCTTCACCCACATTTACAAACCTTAGTTCTACTGTCAACAAGTAAATAATCTAAATTCCCTGGCATGGATGTGAGGGTGATGGAGAATCTGAGCTAGGACAGATCTGAGAGATATAGTAAAGGAGCAGGCATGCTCTTGGACTGGGGCGAGGGGTAGGCTACCTTCCTAGCTTATAAGGTCAATAGCTAGGAAATATTCTAGGCATTGGGAACAGTTGCGAGATCATAAGCATAATAACAACTTTATTGACACATTAAAAATTTTGGAACATTTATATATGTTATTTCACTTAATCGCTCAGGAAGGAGTGGTATAGGCAAAGCAGTGCATTGGAAAATTTGTCTGGGTAGAACTTATAAAATCTATCGAAAAAGAAGGGAAATTAGGCAGGCGGTGTATTAGAAGACTAAAGAAGACTATTACTTGGAACAAAGTAAAAGACACTAAGAAAACTGTAAAGGAAAAAGGCTAGTACCCTCAAGAGGAATTAAGAATTTTAAAATTACCTTTGAAATAGGAGCCATTCAGCAACATTTAGAAGCGTGGTGAACTTTGCCGTTGACTTCCCGAAGACTGGATTGGTAATACACCTCCTGCTTAGATTTCCATTCGTCCTGAAGATGGAAATACGAAGAAACTTCAAACCAGTAGATTCAGAAACAGGCACCTTCAGGTCTGAAGAGAGAAAAAAGCAGATTCAAGAAGCCAAGCAAGCTATATAAATCAATGGTCCTCAAAGCTACTTTATCAGCATCACCTGAGAATTGTGAGCTATTCAAATCACCGGGCTTTATTCCTGCAGTAGGGCCCCCACCTTCTGAGTTTTAACAAGCTCTCCACCTGGTTCTGATGCATGTTTAAGTTTGAGAGCCAAGGGTATAACCAGTGTTACAGATGTAGCAGAAGTTACTGATTTGAGCTGAAGAACTGAGAAAGCGTCTTGATGAGAAAAGAGGCCTACTCAAGAATAATAATTTGGTCACTCCATGGGTAATTAAGTATTTCAGTTTGCACATGCCCCAACAATGCAATCTTGTTAGAAATGATCCCTCTGAAAAGACATATAGGAAGATAAATTTATTACAGAAATCAAACTCAAGAATTTTTACAAAGCAAAATCAATTTGATTTTTTTATTGTGCCTTCTTTGGGATTACCCATTGCCAGATCCTGCTCTTAAACACACAAGCTGTTATGTAAAATAAAATAATAATAATAATAATAATAATAATAAAATTTAAAAAAACTTTTATACCCAGATAGAATGGTATTTGATAATGTTTCATTCTATCCTAACATGTAGTAATACTTTCCTGCAGATTCAGCATATTCAGCTGAAGATTATGCTTTTATACCATTTCATTTAACAATATGCTTTATTATTATTATACTCAGAATTGCTTGACTCCTGGGTGGTTTTTTTTCAGCACAGGCCTAGTCAACTGTTTCTAAACAAGTTTGACAAATGCAATAAAAAAAATAAATGAAATTCTATTTTACAGTACCTATGAATCTTCATTATAAGATGACCAATATTATATATTGACTAAATATATAATTTTGTTTTGAAGTGTGGACTATTCCAGTATCTATATAGAACACCAGCCTTTTCAAAAAGAGGAAAACAGAAATCATTAAAGCTTTGATCTCTTACTCATTTCATTCAGTTTCAAAGTCAGGCTAGTTATAAAAGTTCTAGACGTGCCACACCATGTTTTATTTCTGCATTATTACTTTACTTTTATAGAGAATTTGGGACTTATATCAAAGGAAATATTTTAAATCATTCCAGACTCTAGGTTAGTACGATTCAGCTTTTATTTATTTTTAAAATTTCCCATCCTATAACTATCCCCACTTTATTAAAGTTGGTGATTTGAAAGAGAAGGGCGAGTTACCAAATATACCCAAATTGTCAGGGTTTATATGAAAAGATTTTTCCTTCTGTTCTAATCTAATTGTTTGTTTTAGGGGATCCCAATAAAATTAGCTAAGGAAAACTTGTGCTTCCAAAGAGTATACTTACAAGCTTTTTTGTCAGGAGCAGAGATGCCTTGAAATCCCTTTGGGAGAATTACCCTTTCATTGTTAAGGAAATTATTCGTGTTGTCATTTCAAAGTTATTTATGTCATTATCTTGAGATTAGATCTTTCACCTTCCAAAAAAAACAAACAAAAAAACCCAAAACCAAAAACTGGGAAACAGCTATTACCATTGCAATAATTTCTCCAGGTAGTCATCAAAACTCCAAGAAAAGAGGCTTCAAAATGTGCAAATGTAGCTAAAATGATACTCTTGGTTTCCCAATGGGACAGGATTCATTGAAATAATTTTTAAACACAGAGCTTTATCAAATTTATTCAATTTAATCATAGGTTTGTGACACTCAAATATAATGGATAGGAGAAATGGGATTTCAGAACATTACATTTCTGTAGAACAAGCCACACTGAGACAATGGGTCTTGCTATTATACAAATAATGTAGACAGGAAAGGAATAGCCATATTTTAATTTATAATTATGCCAAAGTTAAAATTGTTACACTAATAAATTTTATCACATTTATACTTAACAGACTTATTTTTTAACTCATTCTTATTTTGGAGGAAAAGTTATGAGCCATAAAAATCATTAATTCCAACATGTGAAGTTTAAAATCTTCTCATCCTCTTTCCCTTCCAAGAAAAGAAGTGGAGAGTTCATATAACTGAATTTTTCAAATTAGAAATACACATACATGCACATACACACACACACAGAGGAGCCAGGACATACATCACTTCATACAATTCAAGTAAACAAGAATGCCAGACAATATTCAGGGCACTGTGTTAAATAAAAAAAAAAAAAATGAGTAATAAGGAATCTCTAAATCACAGGTAGCAACAGTTAATATTATCAAAATTAATTCCCTCCATAATATCCTATAAATACCACCTAATTATAATCAAAATCCCCAGATTTTTTTTAAATTTAAGATGGTGCCGATACAGATATAGGAAAAGACAACATCCCTTTTTAAAATTGGGAAAATGGGGCGCCTGAGTGGCTCAGTTGGTTAAGCGACTGCCTTCGGCTCAGGTCATGATCCTGGAGTCCCGTATCGGGCTCCCTGCTCAGCAGGGAGTCTACTTCTCCCTCTGACCCTCTTCCCTCTCATGCTCTCTCTCTCATTCTCTGTCTCTCAAATAAATAAATAAATAAATAAATAATCTTTAAAATTGGGAAAATGAAATAGGCAATTAACAGAAAAAGAAACATATAGATAGCAAATATATTTGAAGATATTCACGGACTTATAAGTGGTCAGAGAATTGTAAATCAAAGCAATAATGACATTTTATTTTTCCATCCAATGACAGAAAGAAAGAAAGAAAGAAAGAAAGAAAGAAAGAAAGAAAGAAAGA
>NW_027397076.1:23929752-24153269 GCF_003265705.2 Callorhinus ursinus
AGAAAGAAAGAAAGAAAGAAAGAAAGAAAGAAAGAAAGAAAGAAAGAAAGAAAGAAAGAAAAAAAGACAGACAATATCCAATGCCAATGAAGTTGTGGTGAAATAGGCTCCAACAGGGGAATGTTTCAGACTACCTATCAAAACTGAAAATATTTACAACTTTTGACATCATGATTTATAACTGGGAAACTATGCTTCAAAAATATTTAAACACAAAGAAAAATATAAAAGTAGTTTTTTAAAAAAGTAGTTTCAGTGAAGCATTTTTTACAGCAAAGAAGCAGAACTATAAACCTCCAAATCTGACATAGGAATTTCTCTATAATATATAGACTATTCATATTTTTATACTTTTTAAAAGAAATAGTATGTGCATATATATCTTTATATATGCATAGATAAAGACTTATAAATGCTTAGAGAACAATCTGAAATGATGTTAACAATAATAATAATAATAATAATAATAGTAGTAGTAATAATATTGTTGAGGAATCACTCAATAATATGCCAGGTAGGGCGCCAGTGTGGCTCAGATGGTTAAGCGTCTGCCTTCGGCTCAGGGTCCTGGGATCGAGTCCCGCATTGGGCTCCCTGCTACTTGGGAGCCTGCTTCTCCCTCTGCTTCTCTCTCTCTCTCTCTCCCTCTCTCCCTCTGTCTCTCATGAATAAATAAATAAAATATTAAAAAAATAATATGCCAGGTACTGTGTTGTGTTTTTCATTGATTATTACAATAATTCTCAGACCAACTTTGTAACTATGAGGAACCATTTAACAAATATGGAAACTGAAGATAAATATCAAAGCAAAGTTTTAAAAATATTACATTGTGGAATAGGAATGGGTCTGAGAACGACTGCCCAAGTTAAGGTAAATTTACAGCTTTTACTATTGTATTATAGGAATTTTTAAGAAAGAACATGCACACATTACTAATTAAAAATAAGAAACTAAGGGGCACGTGGGTGGCTCAGTTGGTTAAGCGTTTGCCTTCCGCTCAGGTCATGGTCGCAGGGTCCTGGGATCGAGCCCCAAGTCAGGCTCCCTGCTCAGTGGGAAGCCTGCCTCTCCCTCTGCCACTCCCCCTGCTTGTGTTCCCTCTCTCATTGTCTATCAAATAAATAAATAAAATCTTTAAAAAATAAAATAAATAAAAATAAAACTAAGGAACTAAAATGATACCAAAATAATTATAGTATAGCACAGAACTTGTTAAATAATATAAGCCATAATGTGATTATAAGGTTTCAAAGAAGGGAGAGAGAAATTCTGACTGAATAAGAACATCATTTATAAAGGAGGTAGCATTTAAGACAGGCCTTGAAAGATGGGCCTTGAAAAATGTAGCGATAGGAGGAAAGTACTTGAACAGAGCCTAGAAGTAATGACAGAGGGCAAAAAAGTCAGTACAAGAGAGACCGGGGAACAGCAAAGAACTGTTTAAAGACGTTTAACAAAATAGCAAGGGAGATAAGAATAGAGCTGGAGGAGGGCTTAAATGATTCTGATATACCCAAGAAATGACAAGATGTAGTAAGAGGTAAGGCTGGAGAGATAAGAAGGCTTAAAGCATTTTGACTTAAGAAATGACTATAAATTCCATTCTTTGGAATAAACTAAAACACAGATTCTCCAAAGAGGTGGTGATTCCCAAACCATAGATTCTTGGAACTGGGCAAAGTTTTTACAAGAGATTCACAAATCTATATATGCAATTTTTTAAAAAAAAGTCTACAGTCTAAATATCTTGAATTTTTTAAATTGGGCCTGCTTTCAGGCTGGATGCCACAATGGAAAAGTTGATATGGTCCACTTCTTCTTTTTTTCCATCTGAGGATCCTAATTGTGCTTCTTCACTCTATGAGCTGTGTCTAGATCTTTCAGGATTGAAACGGGAAGAGAAAGAGGCAAAGGACAGGAAAATCCCCCTTGACTGGTGCAGATGTAATTTGGTACGAGTTTCCTCTAGGCTTGCCAATGCAAAAATATTATTCTTTTTTATTCAAGCTTATTTATGGGTTCCTCAGAGCCCTTCCATGGCTGGGGACTCTCACCAGCAGGTCCTTTAGCCCAGGCTCTGTATTCTGTGGGTGAATGCCATTTGTTTAAGCAACTCTATAAAGACACTTTATCTTGGAGTCACCTCTTCCTCTTGAACAAAAGCTTACATTGTTGTTTATTTGCTTGTTTGTTTTTACTCTCCTAGGGCAAACACAGGATCATACTTGACCTGGAATAGCTCTTGGCATACAAGCTATTCCCAAAGCTACTACATCTCATTTCTCTCCTATCAAAGCTACTACCCAACCTCAGACTCTTGCTTCTGGGTTTTCTCAGGTGTGGTTAGAAAACTATCTTCTTCACAGCCCGCAAATTACTGAAGACGTAAGGTGAAGCTCTTCAACTATTCTTCCTAAAGCCCTTCTAGGCTTAGGAAAATAGTCTCTTCCAGGTAGGGGAAGAAGTCAATAGCATCCTAGCAACTCTTTTCAAAGAAATCCCACCCCCCCAAATTTGGTCAGTTGTATGAAAACTCTTTAATATACTTGAAGGGGGGGTGAAGTTTGCAACACATATTTTAGATCATCCCTCCTTTACAAGCTCTGTTGAGTATTCTACCTTTGCTCGGAAATATGAAGGTATTTGGCAAAAGTTGTCTCAAGTCTTCTAGAAATTAACATTTAACATTGAATTCTAATTTAATGGCCAGTTACCGACTTAACTAAACCAGCAGTCTGAAATTAAACCTAAAAAAAATAAAATTAACATGAATACGATGTGTAACATGGTATATAAACACTAACAGGGCATATAGTATATACCATTCACTACTGCAAAGTCTCTAGGTCACATGACCAGTTCTCCAATCTTTCTAAATTTAAGCCCTTACTTTCTATGCTCTACCTAGTCCTCTAGTAATGCAAATTTTCTTGAGATTGCCTGTACTCCTGTATGCTCCATGCTGTAGTTTCTCTCCACACCTCTGCATGTGCTCTTCTTTCTAAATAAAATAAGTTAATGAGCTTTGATAAATGTATACTTTGTATAACCATCACTCCAATCAATATATAGACATTTACTTCACCCCAGAAAATTCCCTTCTGCCCCTTGGCAATCAATTTGCCACCCTACCTCTACCTTAGGCTACCACTATTTTGAATTCTATCACTATAGGTTACTTTGCCCATTCTAGAACTTCATGTAAATAAAATCATACAGCAGCTTTTGGCCAACTATAGATCAAATTCAGCTTGACACCTATTTTTGAAAAGAAAGTTTCATTAGAATACAGCCACACTCATGTGTTTGCATCTTGTCTATCATGGATTCCATGTGACAATGGCAGAGCTGAGTATTTGTCATAGAGACCATATGGCTCAGAAAACCTAAAATGCTTACAATCTTTACAGAAAAATTTTGCTGACCCTCATCATACTGTTCATATTCTTTGTGTCTGGCTTCTGTCCCTAAGCATATTTTAAAGATTCATTGTTGTTGCTGCATTCCTCTATATTGTATCAGTTTTCCAACCTTTATTATTGCTAAGTAGTATTCCAAACTATGAATATCACCCAATTTGTTCATAACTCCTGTTAATTAAAATTTGTGTTGTTTTAGTTTTGGGGTATTAAAAATAATATATATAAAATAATGCATATGTTATAAAAAAATCTTAGTAGAATGCTATAAAATAGAATGGTGTTTTTTGAAGAAAACAAATGTTTAACAAAGCCCAATTTATCATTGTTTAAATGCTTAGTATTTTCTGTGACCTAAGAAATCTACCTACTCCAAGGCCATAAAGAAACTCTACTATGTTTTCTGTAAAAATATTATTTTTTTTATTTTGCATTCATGTCTATAACCAATAGCAAATGTATTCTGTGTAAAGCATTTGGTCAAGGTTTATTTTTTTCGTGCAAATATCTAGTTGTCTCCGCACCATTGTTGAAAATTATCATTTCTTCCAATGAACTACCTTGGTAACTTTTTTGAAAATCAATTAATAATATATGTGTGGGTCTATTTCTGGAATCTCTCTTCTCTTCCATCAACTTATGTGTTTTTCCATAGAGTACTCCTGGAAGTCAGGCAGGAAAAGAACTCCACTTTTTGCCTTCTTTCTAAAACTTGTTTTAGGTATTCTAAGTCCTTGGCATTTCCATGTAAGTCTTAAATTATCATTTAAGTTTCCACCCAATGGACAAAAATGTTCTGCTGGAATTTTCATTGTTTTTCCTTGACTCTTCAGCTAAATATAGAGAGAATGGACATCTTGATATGTTGAATTTTCCAACCCACAGTTTTGGTATATCTCTTCATTTATTTACATTGTCTTTCATTTCTTTGAGCACTGCTTAGTAATATTTAGTTTACAGTTCTACTCATTTTGTTTAATCTACATATTTCATGTCTTTTTATTATACTGGAAGTGCTTCTATATTTTTGATTTACCATTTCTTAGTTGTAGTAATAACAATATATTTTTAAAATATATTGGTCTTCTAACCTGTGGGTTTGCTAAATTGACTTAATTCTAGTAGTATTTGGTAGATGCCTCTGATGTTCTACATAGATAATATTGTCTTTATAGAGAGAGTTTTAATTCCTCCATTCCAAACCTTATGTCTCTTTTTTCTCTTGCTTTAGTGCAGTGGCTAGGACATTAGATACAATAAGGAATGGAAGTGGTGATAGCAGTTGTCAATCAATCTTTGATAGAAAATGTTTAATATTTTACCATTTAATAATATGTTAGCTGAAAGATGTTTGTAGGTGTCCTTTGTCAAACTAAATTTTTTTATGGTTGTAATTTATGAAATTTTTATCATAGACATTGAATTTTGTCACATATGAGATGATCATATGAGTCTTCTCCTTTATGCTGTTAATAATTAACTACATTGTTTGACTTTTGACTATTGAACCAACTTTGCATTCATGGAGTTGACTCAAATTAGTCATAATATATCATTTTTATGTATTACTAATTTAATTTTCCAATATTTTCTTAAGAGCTTTTGTTTCCATTTTCATGAGGAATACTGTCTATAATTTTTTTTGTACTGTCTTTATTAGTATTGGTCTCAGAAATATATTGGCCTAATTAGATGAGTTGGGAAGAATTCTCTATTTTCTGAAATAGTTTAGTAATATTGGTGTATGTCTTTCTTAAATGTTTCATAAAATTAACTGGCACAGATAACCAAACTGAAGTTTTCTATGTTGGAAAAAAGTTATTTAATAACTTTTAATTTCTGTAATAAGTTTGAGGATATTTCAGTACTCTGTTCAATTTTAGTAAGATATGTTCTTCAAAAATGTGTTCATTTTATCTAACATCAAATTTATTGCCATAAAGTTGTTCATTATATTCCCTGATTATCTTTTATCTGTAGAAGCTATAGTCATGTTTCCTCTTTCTTCCTTGATATTGTTCATTTGTATTATATCTTTTCTCTCTTGATATGTATTATGGTTTAATCAATTTTAATAATATTTTCCAACAATCAAATTTTACTTTATAAATGTTCCCTATTGCTTATATGATTTCTATACTATTGATTTCTGATTCTATTATCATTTATTTAGTTATTTTACATTGGACTTACTTTTTTTTTTCTAGCTTCTAAAGTGAAGACAAAGATCTTTCATTTTTAGTTTCTTTTATTTTTCAAGAAAGGTGTTAAAAGTTACAAATTTCCTCTAAGTACTGAATTAGTTGCATTCCATGAATTTCAACTTTTTTTTTACTATTAAGTGTGAAGTGATTTTATATGCTAATATTTCTGATGATTTCTGCTTTGATACATGGATTACTCAGAAGTGCATTTTCCTTTAAAATATTAATCTCTAATCCCATTGTGGTTAAAAGATATATTATGTAAGATTTCAATGCATTTAAACTTATTCGGAGTGATCTTATTCTCTGGCATATGTTTTATCTTGGTGAATGTCTCCTGTATACTCTAAAAGAATGCATATTATGCCATTGTTAGTAGTGTTTGTTAAGTGATTTGGTTCAAGTTGGTGGATGTTATTGTTCAGATCTTCTATACCAATACTAATTTTGTATTTACTGTTCAACCAGTTAACTAAAAGAGGGCTAATTGATTCTCCAAATATGTTTGCCAAACTTTCTTTCTATACCCTTAGTTCTTTCAGGGTTTGCTTCATGTATTTTGTAGCTCTGTTATTAGGTTCATACACATTTAGGATTGTTTTGTTTTCCTGATAGGATTGCCACTTTTATCATAAACTTTAAATGCTGTTTAACACCTTAGGTTTTTTTTTTATGTTATGTTAATCACCATACATTACATCATTAGTTCTTGATGTAGTGTTCCATGATTCATTGTTTGCATATAACACCCAGTGCTCCTTAGGTTTTAATTCAGGCTAATATTGCTTTTGGCCATATAGCTCTCTCAAAAACATCACTGGCTTACTATCTGTCTGATTCTTAAGATCCCTATACCAATAGATACACTTATAATTCTTTTTGAAATATGCCTTTCTCTCTCTCAGCTTAGTTACTTTATTTAGGCTTCCATGAGACAATTCTTATTCTCTTTTATTGAGCTGTTTTGCCTAATTCAGAGAATGTTTCTGGGGGCCACATTAATTTATTCAAAAGATTTAATAAAAAGTAGGATGGCCTTCCCATGATTTTTTTTTTTTTTGCTTGTGAATGTCTTAATACTGAATAGATATTGTGGATTTTATAAATTATCAATATTTTCTTTTACGTATTAGGGAAAAAAAGTTTTGTTTTCCATTCTCTGTCTCAAAGTTGTCTATTCTGTTTCTCATCCTTTCTTAAAAAAAAAAAATCAATCCTCTAATGAACTCATGTCTTTCTCATAGAACCTTATTAAATGCAGCTGATAAATAACAACCAACACTAGGAACATTCTTTTTCAAAAAGTGTTCATGTAAAACTTCAATTTTATTGTGTTATTTTATGTCTTCCAAGTTATCCATTGTGCATTTTATGAAATACCATTGAAAACACAGGTTACTCTTTCTCTAGATCTCTGTTTCCTCCCTAGCCAACAATAAAAGAAGTGATACATATTTTTGGTTTTTGATTTAGGCAACCCCGCACTTCTAGTACCAGTTTCATTATTTGTCAAGTGAACTAAAATAACAAACAACCCCAACATCTGAGTGACTTACTATATTAAATACTTATTTCTTGTTCATGTTGTATAAGAGTTGGTAATTAGCTGAAGCTCTATCTCAGCTGTGGTTCCATTTCATGTATTCTTCATTTGATCAAAGTTGTAGAAGTAGTCCCAATATGGCACATACTCATTTCAGTATCTTGTACTCTTCATCTTTGCTAAGAACAGTTTCCAAAATCTCCTGACTTTCAGAGCTCCATGTTAGAGTTGGCCAGAAGAAGATTTTGCTTGATATCTGTGAGACAGAAGTAAAACAGTCGCCATTACTCTCTGAAGAATATCAGAATAACACACCATTATGGCAAATGGGGAAGTGTTGAGTGCACTCTAGTTCATTCTTGCTCTTTTTTGCTCTAAATTTAATATCCTTCCTAAGTGCTATCCTGTTGACCAATGTTGGTCACCAATAAATGTTTGGCTGTGGATGTACATTGACAAAAGACCTCCCCACAATCTTCCCCTTCCATGGTTAGATGTGCTTGACTTCTCATATTCATTAATGACTCCTCTGATTCTCAAAAATCTTTGTCTAGTCTTTCAATTTTTTATCTCTTTCTACATTTGTATAATTTCAAATTCTTAAAATAAATCCCTTATTCTATAAAACTGCCTCCCATTGCCTTTGAATCCTAACTAATACACCTGTAGTCTGACGGACAAAAAGATCACATTTAAAGTGATTGCTTGGATGCAGCATGGATCACCACTCCTCATGTTCTATTGACATTGGCTAAAACATGGCCAATATAAACATCATTGGGACTGGAAGAATTCTTGCATGTGGGTATGAGTGTCTGAATATTTGCCAAAATAATATAATCTACCATCCCTACCATTCCCTCAGGCAATCGCTAGGTTGTATGTTTGCATTAAGCATCGAGAGCCCTCAGCAAGTTTTGGGGATAGACACAATTCCACAGAAATCACATGATTGACTGGAGGAAGAGGATATTTTCCAAAGTCAATTCAGGGACTGGTACAAGGAAACAAGGATAATCTGTGTGGAGCAGTGATTCACGTGTGTCCACCATGATTAATTGCTAGCAAATGCAATAATTGTTCATTTTGTAGTGAAGTTTCAACTATCCTAAAATAATCTTTTCAGATCTTTTTTTTAAACCAGAATTAAAGATTTCCCTCAAGTAACATCAGTATCATAGCTGAATAAAACATCCCTCATTATATCCCTCCCCACAACAGCAATAATTTGGCATCCATCCACAATTAAAAGTACCTATGCTAAGCGAAATAAGTCAATCAGAGAAAGACATGTATCATATGATCTCACTGATATGAGGAATTCTTAATCTCAGGAAACAAACAGGGTTGCTGGAGTGGTGGGGGGTGGAGGGATGGGGTGGCTGGGTGATAGACATTGGGGAGGGTATCTGCTATGGTGAGCGCTGTGAATTGTGTAAGACTGATGAATCACAGACCTGTACTTCTGAAACAAATAATACATTATATGTTAAAAAAAAAAAAAGAAGAAGATAGGAAGGAAAAAATGAAGGGGGGGAAATCGGAGGGGGAGATGAACCATGAAAGACTATGGACTCTGAGAAACAAACTGAGGGTTCTAGAGGGGAGGGGGTCACTCAGATGTTGGGGTTGTTTGTTATTTTAGTTCACTTGACAAATAATGAAACTGGTACTAGAAGTGCGGGGTTGCCTAAATCAAAAACCAAAAATATGTATCACTTCTTTTATTGTTGGCTAGGGAGGAAACAGAGATCTAGAGAAAGAGTAACCTGTGTTTTCAATGGTATTTCATAAAATGCACCAGGTTAGCCTGGTGATGGGTATTAAAGAGGGCACATATTGAATGGAGCACTGGGTGTTATATGCAAATAATGAATCATGGAACACTACATCAAAAACTAATGATGTAATGTATGGTGATTAACATAACATAATAAAATTAAATTAAAAAAAAAAGTATCTTTGTAGGAGCTGTGGGACCCAGTACCATGTATCAAGCGACCTGGAGAGAATCTTGCCCACCTCTGCATTAGGTAATAGGCATAAACACTTTGGTCCTGTGGACCATGCAGTGACCTATGAACTGGTTCTAGCCCTTCTCAGCTGAAGTCCAGGAGTCCTTGGACAACATTCTCAGACAATCACCCATAGATGAAAGAGCTTGTGTGGAAGTACAGCTTTCTAGCAGAGAAGCTCCAGAACACTGTCAAAACAACAACAACAAAATTATAAGTTTGGATACATTAAAGATGGTAAGAGTAACAGTTTGACTTTACCTGCATCACCCTTCATCCAAGGTAACACAGCTGAGTGCCAATACCTTAGCTCATGATTTCCCTGTGGGGAAAAACAAAAGTGTGTGAGTAAGGACCTGGATTCCCCAGCTGTGCAAGACAGTGCCAAGAAGGCCCATTTCTCTCTTGCCTCATGCAGAGCACTGAGTCATGAACTGCATCACTGGGGGACAGAAAGAGGCTGGCAAAGCAGTCAATAGGATTCTTAGAGTCCATTAAAGGGGCATGGATCCTGCTAACTCAGATCAAGGACTCTGTCAAGAAGCACAGTTACAACAGCTGGGGATACATCACATGCATATTTCCCCAACTTGCCAATGGGCAGCCCTAGTAATCTGCATACTTCACTCCCCCACACCATGTGGTCAGCTCCCTGGTTCATGCTTTCAACAGCAGTAATAGCAAACATTGACAGACAGCTAATGAGCACACGGAGAGATCAGCCAGAATCCGTGGGCCAGAGAGAGATCACAAGCTTGAGTTTTTACCTCTGCTCTTGGGAAATCAAAAGAGAGGCTGTCAGCACCCAGCCTGGTACACTACAGGATTAATAAAGGCATATAAACTTAAGAATTCTGCCACAAGAGGGAGCAAGAAGCATGGGGCAGGTATATAAATAAAAGGTCTGAGAAAGCCGCCAAAACCCTAGCAGAGCTAATGGAAATATTTCTTATCTGAAGTCAGTTAGTAGGGCATCTGGGTGACTCAGTCAGTTAAGCATCTGCCTTCAGCTCAGGGTCCCAGGGCCCTGGGATCCAGCCCCGCATCGGGTTCCCTGCTCAGCAGGAAGCCTGCTTCTTCCTCTCACACTCCCCCTATTTGTGTTCCCTCTCTTGCTGTCTCTCTCTCTGCCAAATAAATAAATAAAATCTTAAAAAATATATAGTCAGTTAGTAAAGAGTAGAAGAGATGACTGCTACTTCAAATGTGAAGACAAAAATTCAAGACTTCAAGGACTATAAGAAATCAAGGAAACATGACACCACCAAACATTCACAATAATCTTCCAGGAACCAACACCAAAACCATGAAGATCTGAAGTTGACCTGATAAAGAATTCAAAATACTGGAACTTTAAAAATCTAAAGCTCAATGGGCTATGAGAAAACATGGAAAGCAATTCAATACAATCAGAAAAATAATACATGAGAAAAAATGAGAAGTTTAACAAGGATATAAAAATCAGGGGCAGCTGGGTGGCTCAGTCATTAAGCATCTGCCTTTGGCTCAGGTCATGATCCCAGGGTCCTGGGATCAAGCCCCACAACAGGCTCCCTGCTCAGCGGGTAGCCTGCTTCTCCCTCTCCTACTCCCCCTGCTTGTGTACCCTCTCTTGCTGTCTCTCTCTCTCTCTGTCAAATAAATAAATAAAATATTAAAAAAGAATAAAGTCTACACAACTAACCATATAAAAAAAAGATATAAAAATCACAAAAATGAACCAAACAAATTCTGGAGCTAAAGAATACAATGAATGAAATTTAAAAATGAAATAAAGTATCAAAAACAGTAAGGATCAAGCAAAAGAAAGAATCTATGATTTAGAGGACAGGGCCTTCAAGTTACCTAGTTTGAGGAGAACAACAACAAAAGAATGAAAAAGAGAGAAGAAAATCTATGTGATCTATGGGATTCCATTAAAAGCCACAATCTTCTAATTATTGCAGTCCTATAGAAGAGGAGAAGGGGGCAGCAAGTTTATTTAAAGAAATAATGGCTGAGAACTTCCAAAATTGGAGAGCTATTTGGATATCCACATTCATTAAGTTCATAGTTCACCAAACAAACTCAAAGAGATTTTCTCCAAGACACATTATAATAAAATTTTTAAATAGCAAAGGTTTTTTTTTAAAGTATCTTAAAGCAGCAAGAGAAAAGCAGCTTATAACTAACAAGGTTATCAGCAAATTTCTTAGCAGAAGCCTTACAGGCCAGAAGAGAATGGAATGATACATTTAAAGAGCTAGAAGAAAAAAATGATCAATCAAGAATATTCTATCCAGTATGGTTATCCTTCAGAAATGAAGGACAGATAAAGACTTCCAGTTGAATAAAAGCTGATGAAGGTAATCACTACTAGACTTTCTTTATAAGAAATATTGAAAGGAGTTCTTCAAGCTAAAACTAAAAGATGCTAATAAGTAACATTAAAAATGAAAATATATAACTGCTAAAAGTAAGTGCATAGTCAAATTCTGAATAGTCTAATACTGTAATATGATGGTATATTAAACACATAACTCTAGTATAAAGGCTAAAGGAGCAAAATCCTTTATAAGAACAAGACTCCTTTATTAAAAATAACTATAGCTACAATAATTTGTTAATGAATACATAATATAAAAATAAGGAAATTCTGACATCAAATTATAAAAATGGGGGCAGGGGAGTAAAAGGGTAACCTTTCTGTGTGTGATCAAAGTTAAATTACTATCAGTTTCCTGGGTGGCTCAGTTAGTTAAGTATCTGCCTTTGGCTCAAGTCATGATCCCAGGGTCCTGAAATCGAGTACTGCATCAGGCTTCCTGCTCAGAGAGGAGTCTGCTTTTCCCTCTGCCCCTCCCCCTCACTCATGCTCTCTCTCTCTCTCTCTCTCTCTCTCTCAAAAATAAATAAATAAATAAATAAATAAATAAATAAATAAAAGTTAAAAAAAAGTTAAATTGCTATCAATGTAAAATAGACTGCCATACCTATGACATGTTTTATGTAAGCCTCATGGTAATCACAAGCAAACACCTACAACAGATACACAAAAGATAGAAGGGAATCAAAGCATACCACCACCCAGAATCATCAGTTCACAAAGGAAGGAAGCAAGAGATGAAAAGAACAAATGAAAGAAATAAGAGAACTACAAAATTAATTAGATGACATTAGTAAATCCTTACTAACAAAAATTACTCAAAATGTAAGTGGACTAAATTCTCTAATCAAAAGGCATACAATGGCTGGAAGCGGGGAAAAAAAAAAAAAAAGACCCACTATATGCTGTCAGGTTGGCCAGCAAACTCTAAGATGGTGAATGAAAAGATTACTCCAGACACTTTAGTAGGAGAAAGGAGAGGCCTGGGGGCCAGACACCCTAGTGGTGAAAGGCCTCAAGCCAAACTCTGTCTTCACTTTTTTTCAATTAGTCTCATCCAGGGAGGCATGTACAGGTCAGGTTTTATCTATCCAGGCACTGTGAATCCCCACAATATGCTGCCTACATAAGACTCATTTCAGCTTTAAATATACATAGGCTCAAAGTGAAGGGATGAAAAAAGTTATTTCATTTAAGTGGAAGCCAAAAGAGAGCAGAAGTAACTATACTTATATCAGACAAAATAGACTTTTAGCTAACATTGTATCAGGAGACAAAGAAGGTTATTATATAACTATAAAGGGGTCATTCACCAAGAGTATATAACAATTATAAATATATATGCAACAAACAACAGGGCACCTAAATATATTAAACAAATACTAACAGATCTGAAAGAAGTACAGGACAGTACAATAATAGTAGGGTACTCCAATACCCTACGTTCAACAATGGCTGGATTATTCAGACAGAAAATCAATAAAGAAACATTGGAGTTGAACTATACTTCTACAAAATGGATCTAGCAGACATATACAGAACATTCAATCCAAGAGGAGCAAAATACGCATTCTTCCAAGCACATATGGAACATTCTACAAGATAGTTCATATGATAGGTCACAAAACAAATTTTAGGAAATTTAAGAAGACTAAAATCATACCAAGTATCCTTTCTGATCACAGTGGTATGGAAGTGGAAATCAGTAATAAAAGGAAAAGTGGAAAATTTACAAATATGTGGAAATTAACTCAAAATGGATGAAAGACTTAAACATAAAACCTGAAACTGTAATACTCCTAGAGGAAAATATAGGTAACAATGTTTTGATATTGGTCTTGGCAACAATTTTTTGGATATGACACCAAGATCATAAGCAACAAAAACAAAAGGAAATAAATGGGACTATATCAAATTAAAAAATTTCTGCACAGAAAAAGGAACAATCAGCAAAATAAAAACATGACCTGTGGAACGGGGAAAATATTTGTAAACCATATACCTGATAAGAAGTTACTATTCAAGGGGCGCCTGGGTGGCTCAGTTCGTTAAGCGACTGCCTTCAGCTCAGGTCATGATCCTGGAGTCCCGGGATCGAGTTCCGCATCAGGCTGCTCAGCGGGGAGTCTGCTTCTCCCTCTGACCCTCCCCCCTCTCATGTGTGCTCTCTCTCTCTCTCTCATTCTCCCTCACTCAAATAAATAAATAAAATCTTAAAAAAAAAAGTTAATATCCAAGGGAGAAGGAAGAGCAGTCTTTCACTTAACGCATGTGTATATGAAGACAGTTTATATGACACAATACAGAACTTTTAAACAAACAAACATAAAAAAGTTAATATCCAAAATATATACAGAACTCATACATACAACTTCATAGCAAAAAAACAAAACAAAAACAATCTGATTAAAAAATGAGAAGAATTGAATAGACATTTTCCCAAAGCAGATGTAAAAATTGCTAAACAGGTACATGGAAGATGCTCAACATTACTATTCATGAGGGAGATGCAAACCCAAACCACAATGAGATATCACCTCACATCTATTACAATGGCTATCATCAAAGAGACAAAAGATAACAAGTATTGGGAACTCTTGTGCACTGTTGGTAGGAGTATAAATTGGTGTAGCCACTATGGAAAACAGTATGGAGATTCCTCAAAAATTTAGGACTAGAACTACCCTATGACCCAGCAATACCACTTATGGGTATTTATCCAAAATATTTGAAATCAGTTCTTGAAAAGATTTCTGGACTCCCATGTTCAATGCAGCATTATTAACAATAGCTAAGACACAGAAACAACCTAAGTGTCCCTCTACAGGTGAATGGATAAAGATGTGTGTACATATATACATATATGTATGTATGTATATATGTATGTATATTATACACACATTTACACAATGAAATGAGGAAGAAAGAAATCCTGTCATTTGCAACAACATGGATGTAACTTGAAGGCATTATGCTAACTGAAATAAGTCAGATGGAGAATGACAAATGCTGTACAATATCACTTAAATGTGAAATCTAAAAAAGCCAAACTCAGAAAGTAGAAGAGTGGTTGCCAGGGACTGGGGGTTAGGGGGAAATGAGATGGTGGTCAAAGGGTACAAACTTTCAGTTTTAAGATGAATATGTTCTAGGGATCTGATGTACAGCATAGTGATTATAGTTAATAATACTATATTATATAATTGAGAGTTGTTACAAGAGTAGATTTTTAATGTTCTCACCAGAAAAAAGAGATTATTATTACATGAGGTGAGAGAGGTGTGAACCAACCCTACTGTGGTAATTGTTTCTCAGTATATGAGTATCAAGTTATCACATTGTACACCTTAAACTTATACTCTATGTCAATTATATCTCAATAAAGTTGAAAAAATTTTTTTAAAAATCCCAATCATATTTTTAAGGATAATCATTTGAACTAAATATATAAAGTATTGAAACTCTATTCTTATCCAAGATTTGGTATATCATGTAAACATCCCTTATCACCAAAAATACTAGTTTTTTGGAGGGCTTGTTTGGCCCCTAAACTAGCACTTTCATGTTAGTGAATGTTATTCATAGTCTACAGGGCACCCCTGTCTCTTTGTAAACTTTACATGTGCTTAACCAAGAATTTATTTATTTATTTATTTTAAGATTTTATATATTTATTTGAGAGAGAGAGAGCACGAGTGATAGAGAGCATGAGCATGGGGGAAGGGGCAGGAGAGGGAGAAGCAGACTCTTGAGCGAGGAACCCAATGTGGGACTTGATCCCAGGCAGGACCCTGAGATCATGACCTGAGCTAAAGGCAGACTCTTAACTGACTGAGCCACCCAGGCACCCTAACCAAGAATTTAAAGGCAGTAGTTTCTTAACAGAAGAGTGCTGCTTCTCCCTGCTAGTATTCCCACTTCTTTATCTACTGCAATTAAAATCATACTTCTGAAGCGAGGATCTTAAAGTTTTTTACCTGATTGTAATTAGTAACACACAAACCCTCCCAAACATCTTTAGGAACAAACCAAACAACCTAATTCAGGTGGCCAAGAAGCTACCTCTTCAGAGTTGTTCCCTTCTGGGCCATTTTAATTGCTTTCTGAGTTTCACAGAAAGCTGACATTTTCAATGAAGGCATCAAGACCAAAGCAGAGCCAACCAATGGCTGTATACAGCCTCACATTTCAGGCTTTTACAAATATTTTTAGCTGGATCCCGTCCATGGTGCTAAATATGCTGTATTACATCTATTCCCATGGAAACAGACATGATATCATAAACACAGGATTATAAATTCACTGCCTGATTAGGGAAAAAAATTAGAAAATAAAATCTTCTTGGCTAAAAGAACAAGAGCTCTTATTTGAACAACAACAACAAACCCAGTGGTGGGAGCAAGGAAGACATTGAAAACAACAAAAAGTTATCTTTTCTTCCAAAAATTTAGTTTTCCCAAAAGGAAAAAAATGTGGTTTGAAAGCTGGAATTGACCTATTAGACACAAATTCAATGAGAAAATAATTCCAAGTGATGTCAGCTACTTAAGGCTGGCAATTATATTCAGGGCTAGTCATTCCATTATTTTACTGAGCAGCAGCTGGTAAGGAAAACCACACTCAGTGTAACAGCCCACTTCGGGACTATTACACCAGCCAGCTAACTCTGCCTCTCCCCTTTCAACTATGTCACTCAGAACCCCTAATGACTTTCCTCATCCAACAGAGTAACATGGAAACTCTTTCATCTGGCCTTCAAGGCTCTCCAGAATCTGACCCCAAACCTACATAGTAACATCAAACTTTAGGACTTTTTTATGTGTACCTTCTAGGCAAGTCAAAATGAGCTGTTTACTTGTGCACAGTGCTTGTACATTTCTGTCAACTATATTTTGCTCCTGTTTTTCCCTCTCAAGAAAAAGTTCTGACCCACCACCTCCATAATTTAAAATCCTACCTATCCTTCAAGTCACGCATCAAGTGTGGCTTCCATTTAGAAACCTACCTTCATTGCCCTAGCCATACAAAATTTCCCTGTCATAAACCCAAGACACTGCTTGAATTGTCTGTCTCTCTTAGTCTTTCCGTCCTTCATCATTAGACTGTAAGCCATTATATGGAATTTGAAAAACACACATAATCAATGTTTCCTAAACATTACTGAAAGTAGCAAGCAATGGAGATGTTGAAACTTTTCATCTCTATAAAAATTTAATCTGAATGTATCAAATCCAGGTAGAACTTAAACTGGGGGGAAAGAAAAAC
Organism: Callorhinus ursinus; assembly: GCF_003265705.2. Lineage (NCBI taxonomy): Eukaryota > Metazoa > Chordata > Mammalia > Carnivora > Otariidae > Callorhinus > Callorhinus ursinus. The sequence continues at coordinate 23,946,567 of NW_027397076.1, forward strand.
TACTTGTAAATCTCAGTGCTGCATTGAAGTGAATGAGCAAATAATTCATTTGGAATACTCATATTTCATTCCCAAGATTTCCGTAAGCCATGGTGAGAAGTGTTGATACTTTAGCATCTTCCTTTTATAGATAAGAAAATGTATGTGCAGAGAGGCTGTATGGTTTACCCAAGTAACAGCGGAAATCAGAGCTAGAGCTAGCATTAGAGCTGACAGCTTTCAGGTCAACAGCTTCATTCACTCAGCTGTATCTCTTAAGAAGCCATTTCTAAGCTTCGGACGGAGTGGTTCTGAACTCTACCATGATACCGAGAAGTTTTGTTTTTCGTCTGAGTACTTCACATAGCTCAGTGTCCCCACTGAAAATTAGTCTGATAATTTGCAGCATTAAAATTATTCTAAATAGCACAACTCCCACATTCCTCCCATATCTGAATAATTCAGGTTGAGAATTTTAAGTCATTAAAAGGGTACCCTGAACCTTTTCCAATTAAATGACAAAATAGACCTCCCAGAACAGTGACAGTCACAGAAAGCCCGTATTATAACTCAATATTGATATATAATAATTGAGCTAAAATAAACTGCAATGAAAGTAGCAGATAAACAATTCAAGAAAACATCAACACAATTTAATTGTATTATGATTGCTTTGTAATAATTAAACATCAAAGTCAACATGTATAAAAGGATACTTCTGAAGCAAGAGCACAAATTCCCTCAAAGCCAACTTTGTTTGAAGATAAACTGTAGAGTCTAGTAAAAAGAAAAATTAAAAGGCCCCCTGTGTAAAAAGGTTTGGAAATTGAATGGAAGTTTAAATAGCTATTGAACTGTATAAACTGTCGGGGGGGAAGGGTGGATTTTTCCATAAACTTCAAAGAATTTTCAAACAATTCAATATTACACTCTTTCCCACCTAATTCCCCAATTTATTAATAAAAATTTCTATTAGACTGCATTCTCTAAAAGAATCAGAGAAAATCAAATCCTGAAAGTTACAAGAACAAAGAAAGGGCATGCAGGTCCTCATTAGTGAGAAAATGTCTCACAGTTTCTCTTCTGTGATGGGAAATAATGTCTGCACAGCAACCCACCCAAGTAGCAGAGCAGTTTCCAAGGTCTTTGTCTTTTAAAATGGACAGATGACAAATAATCTGACCCAATTTTCTGCCCTGTTGGCACAAAGCAGCACAATTTTGAAAGTTCTAGGAAACCCAAATATTTCTCTGTAAAATTGCAAGTGTCAAGTATTTTCATAGCAACATAAAGAGTTCTATTGAGACAAATACTGGGCAATTTCTTTCTTCTCTAAAATCTATTTAGCCAATTCTACTGCTGGGAGGTATAGCAATTAAAATTTAAAGAGAGCTGACTATTTTCTAGGTATCGTTTTAATATCAGCTACTTGAAAATAATGCCTGTGGTGGTATACTTTTTGTTATTATTATCTTTCTACATTTTTCTTTAAATTTTTTATTGTTATGTTAATCACCATACATTACATCATTAGTTTTTAATGTAGTGTTCCATGATTCATTGTTTGTGTATAACACCCAGTGCTCCATGCAGTAGGTGCCTCTTTAATACCCATCACCAGGCTAACCCATCCCCCCACCCCCTCCCCTCTAGAACCCTCAGTTTGTTTCTCAGAGTCCATAGTCTCTCATGGTTCGTCTCCCACTCTGATTTCCCCCCTTCATTCTTCCCCTCCTGCTATTTTCTTCTTTTTTTTTCTTAACATATAATGTATTATTTGTTCCAGAGGTACAGATCTGTTGAATCTTTCTACATTTTTCTACAACTGGTGACATAAATGCACCTTTTCTTCCCACCTAAAAACTATCCCCAAAGAAAACAAGGTTTCCTTCTTAGGATAAGTCTATAAACCATGTCATGATAAATCAGGATGAGATATACAAAGTCACCTTAAGAATTCTGAATGCCTTCCAAGACAGGAAATCTTATTAACATATCTAAACACAGTCCCCTTGAGTCAGAAGCAGAGTTGGTCTGCTCTGGAATCATAGATAAACCAGGAAGCATACCTTCAAGGACTACTCAGACCAGCATGTTTCCATAGCTGAGTGGGTCTCTAACTTGCTGCACTTTGGAATCACCAGGGAGATTTTAAACTATTGATGTTTAGGTCCTACCTTGAGAAATCCTGATTTGAATTGATCTGGGTTGTGCCTAGGACACTGTAACTTTTTTAAACTTTCCAGAACTGCTACCTTATCTTCGAGCTGTGACCAACATATTATAAAAACAAGCCCACCAAGTTATTGGAAGAGGTCAAGAATGATTTTCCCTATGAGTTTTGTATTATAGAGGTATGACATAGAATACCATATTATGTTGTGTTTGGAAAATGAAAGAATGAACAAGGCCATTGGAAAAGAAAGTATCTAAAACCTATTGAGATACAAGATGAAGTTTGAAACAATAAATTCCTAAGACTTTTTTCTACTTTACCCTCACCCTTTCTTATGAATCTACTGGTTACTATGGAAGAAGGAAGAATTGAGAGAAGGCTGGAAAAATTTTGGTAATTTATTAAATGAAACTTTGCTTAACTTCTATAGGGTATCATGAAAATGTAGCCAAATTATCATTATTATCATCAGCAGCATATTTATCATTACCATCATTATCATCATCATCATCAAAATTTCCTTCACCCAACTGGTCTCTGCTTTAATTTACATTAATTAAAAATACTAGGAGCCACAACTGTATGGTGAATAAGAATAAGTCCTGTACATCTTAACTGAGTAAGTGAAACAAAGAGAATGAATCTTGAAGTATACCACAAATAGAGGTACTCATCAAATATTGTTTTTTTTTTCCCTATACCACAGGGAATCTAGGACCATATGTGTGAGAGTTGTGATCATAATCCTTATGATATGAGCTAAGTTTAACTATTTTTTACCAGATATTTCGATATTTATTGTTAAATATTTAAATTATTTTTACTCTATATGTGTTATAAACAAATAATATCCAAAAAAGCTTAGAAGTTTATTATATACTTTTTAAATCCATCCAATATTGAGGAAGGAAAAGTCAAACAGGGGCATATAAATGTAGTAAAAAATAAATAGTTGCCTTCCATATTCTTCAGCGTCAGAATTTCCTTCACTGTTTATATGCATAATCTCTACCTTTTGTAGAATTACACATTTTCTCAGTTCAATCAAGAAATAATCTATGTGAGATCAATATGTAACTAATATTTTCTCACGTTCAACCACCCTTTGGTTTGGTATAACACAAACGGTAATAACTCAAACTTTGTTTGTACATTGCTACCTCCTGTCTAGTCTTAGATCTCTAGTCTTATCCCTAGGTTAGCATCCTTAGGGTACCTCAGAGGTGTTAACTGGCACCTGATTTTGCCTCAGTTTATCATTCATTCCACACTAGTTTTGAACACCTGGCATGTACTAGATAAATCCCTTCCTTAACATCTACCTTTGAGGATGATGACTCCCATAAGCTCCTTCCACTGATCTGTTCTGGAACAAGCCTGATTATCTACTTGGGTCTACCCCTGCTCCTCAGATGTTCCAAAGAAAGAGGTGACAAAAGTGGAACTGAATGTACTTCCATCCTACTGGGCTGAGGCTATCCTATCCTCTATGATCTGAAGAGAATACTCAGTTTTTTAAAGCTGTGTCATCTTTCATTATCTGACCACTGAGTTTGTGTCTCTACCTAGGAGAATCCCTTACAAAAATGAGACTTTCAGCTTCTACCGGCAATCTTAGTTTCAATGAGGCTCCTACCCAGCCCTCTTAGTTGTAACAGAAAATACTCACCTTCCCTCAGTCTCTGTCTTCAGGATCTTATCTTTGCCAGTTTCCTTTGTCCAATTCACACCAATGCATCCAAATACAAGTCCGGGAACCATTTGCCCTACTATTTTATTACCCACTTTCAATTACAGTTTTGTCTTAGAGATGGCTCTGCTCTATTTGTAAACTTAGGTAGCAAAACTGATGCATATAAATAGTAAATAATATTTGACAGTATAAAGAAGTTACTTTCTATATATCCTAAGTTAATACAAATAATAAAATTACTCAATTTTTAAAAGCTATGAATCTAATCTAAAATAACATCAGGCTGGCTTTTTGCAAATAGTCAAAAGCAATCTACAAAAATGAGGAAATGACATGTTGAGGTAGATCAGTGTTACTGGATGGGCATGGTTTGGGCAGATCTCAAGCAAGCTACACAAGTAGTTAAACTGAGGAATAAAGCATATTTATAATGAAAGGAGCATTTTTTAGCATAGTTAAAATCTCTGCCATCCTTGCCACGGATCGTTGGCTCAGGGTTGGGCATCAGACTAAAAAGCCAGACATCTGTATAGATTACTCCAACACTGACTCAAAAGCTAGCAATCTTTTACAGATATTGAACCAATGAGATTCTCCTTCTCAGGGAGTTTGAATGTATGACTTACGGAGAGAGCTAGCGGGTTTTAGAAAAAACAGAAAGACAAAAACATGTAAAGAAAAAAAGTAGAGGGGCACCTGGGTGGCTCAGTCAGTTAAGCATCTGCCTTTGGCTCAGGTCATGATCCCAGGGTCCTGGGATGGAGCCCCGCGTTAGGCTCCTTACTCAGCAGGGAGCCTGCTTCTCCCTCTGCTCCTCCCCTCTGCTTGTGCTCTCTCTTTCTCTGACAAATGAAGAAATAAAAATCTTTGAAAATAAATAAATAAATAAATAAAAAGAAAGAAAGAAAAAGAAAAAAAATAGAGAAGAGTGATGACAATGACAAGAAAGTCATCAAGTCCCATCCTGATGCCAAGGGCTGGAGGAAGAGTGGGAGAGAATAGGTGGTAGGAAAGTTGACACGATCAGTAAGTGTCAGGCACTGTTCTACACTTAACAAGCAGTAACTCATCCATTTTTTTTAAGATTTTATTTATTTATTGAGAGAGCAAGCATGAGTCGAGAGGAGGGGCAGAGGGAGAGGGAGAAGTAGACTCCCCGCCAAGCAGGAAGCCCGATGTGGGGCTTGATCCCAGGACCCTGAGATCATGACCTGAGTAACTCATCCATTCTTCACCTGAAAAACAGTGGGAAAGATACTGTTTTTATCTGCATTTTACAGCAATTGTGGTACCTACCTGGTATCTTAGCACTGAAAAGGGGTTGAGGGTATGGGCTCTGAGACAGACTGCCTCAGTTTGAATACTGGCTCTGCTGTTGTGAAAACCAAGTGAGTTAATATTTGTATGTGTGATTAAAATACTGCCTGCACCTAGTAATCACTATATAAATGTGTAGCAATTACAAAAATATAACTAAACATGCAAAAATATCATGCCAGTCAGTTATTAGTCAGTATTTACCAGAGAAACAGAGCCAATAGGATATGTAGAGATATATATAAGGGAAAATTTATTTAGGAACTGGCTCGTGTGGTTATGGAGGCTATGAAGTTCTACAATCTGCTGTCTGCAACCTGGAGAACCAAGAAAGCTGCTTCATCCTGGGTCAAAAGGACTGAAAACTAAAGGAGCTTCTGGAGTTGCTACCAGTTACATGACTGAAGACAAGAGAAATGTAAAGACTAGTGGTGAAGGTCCCAGAGTCTGAAGGCCAAAGAACCAGGAGCTCTACATTAGAGAGCAGGAGAAGATGAACATTCCAGCTCAAGAAGAGAGAGAGAATTCCAATTTCCTGTAACTTTTTGTTCCATTCAGGCCCTCAATGAATTGAATAATGCCTATCACATTAGTGAGAGTGGATCTTTATTCAATCTATAGATTCAAATGCTGGTATCTTCCAGGAACCTTCTCAGACACATCCAGAAATGATGTTTTACAGCTATCTAGGCATCTTTTAGCCCAGTCAAGTTGACATATAAAATTAACCATCACAAACTCCATATGTATGCTCTTTATAAAAAAACATTTTATGTATTTATTTGACAGAGAGAGAGAGAGAGTGTGCGTGCCAGGGGCAGCGGCAGGCAGAGGGAGAGGGAGAAGCAGGCTCCCCACTGAGCAGGGGGCCCAACTCAGGGCTCCATCCCAGGACTCTGGGATGGAGACCTGAGCCAAAGGCAGATGCTTAACCAACTGAGCCACCTAGGCACCCCCAATTCTATGCTCTTATAGTTGTGTTGTAGTGTAAGAGCAGAAATTGATAGCTGCAATTTTGAGGAGACAAAATAAACACGTGTTTTAGATCTATGTGTATTGGACAGGGTGATGCTTTGCACAACTCCAGGCATTGGGGGAGCTGTCCACATAGGCTACAACATAAATGATGAGCTCCCTACAAGGCAGAACAGTGTAAATGGTGGCCCCTGCATTTCTTCAACATGCCAATCCAGATCCAGAATGAAGTCCCTGCTCTGTGTCCCAGGCAGACTGTGTAATAGTATTCCCCTGGAACTGGTTTACAGTGAAGAGTTCAGTCCACTTTGCTTGTCAGTGGATCCTTACTACAAATCACTGTTACTATAGGACTTAAAAAATATTTAGATAAAATGAGAATGGGCCTCTTCCTTGCAATTCCAAAGGGTCATATTAACACATGCACATTGAAATAAAAGTTTAAAAGGAAATTGTCCTCATTCCTTTGGTTTGGATTTATTAACACCAATTTCAATTTTGTGTAATGTGATTTGTACATATATATTTGAATGAACAGATATGCTCTAGAAATCTGATGTACACTTAAGCAGATTTAATTAATATCTGTCAAACAAGGTTTAAATAAAATGTAACCATTTTATAGTCTTCTGGGTTTTTTTTTAATTATTTAAGACCTTTATTAACGGGTGCTTGCCGTTTGTTGATTTTTTTGAAAAAATCAAGTTGTAAACTTTTCATTACAAATTAAAAATGAGGTTCTTAAAAATCTCAACTTGACCAGATATGAAACAATTTAAAAACCTTTAAAGGTGTGTTGAGAAAAAACAGGTTTGTTTTTTTAAAAAAAACACGTTTGTCATGACCAAAAAGAGACGTCTTTAGGTAAAAATAATAAAAACCCCATGCTGCATAGATAATGCAGATAGTTCTATTTATCTGGTCAGTGGGCAAAAAGCAAGCACTTAAGGTCTTCAGCTCCAATCTTTTGTTCATTTCTTATTGCTGGAATTTCATCTTCATTTCTTCGTGTTGGATGACTAAACCGGATGATGGTAGAGATGGTAAGCCGGCATTTACTCAGCGCCACCCTGTTCAGCCTCGGGAGCGGACGAATTCTCAGCTGGTGGATCGGCTGCTTTTGTCTCTTTGCCATCTTGTGGTTTAGGGTTTTCTGGGCGTCTGCGTCGGTAATTGAAGTTGCGTTGGTACCGACGTTGAGGTGACTGCTGACCTTGGGTCTCATCTCCTTGATTTTCCTTATCTTCCTCATTGCCATCCTCTCTAGGCTGTCTTTGGCGAGGAGGACCCCTGCGGAATCGTGGTCTATAACCCCGATACCTATTCTGTCTCACTGGTCTACCTTGTTCTCCTGCACCCTGGTTGTCAGCACCTTCCATCCCTTCTCCCTGCACAGGAGGGTTGGAATACTGCGGTCGACGCCCAGAGGGTCTCCGCATGTAGTAAGGTGGGAGCCGTCGCCCGCGGTAGGGCCGGCGCTGTTGGGCCTGGCCCTCGGGAGCACTTTCCGATCCCTCGTTCTTTTCCCCACTCTCACTGTTCTGGTAATTCTGCTGGTAATTGCGTGGAGGACCCCTGCACGTGGAGAGCGTCTGTAATGGTTACGATCTGCTGCGTATTTACTGCCATGCACTGGAACTCCGCCAGGGCCTGTCACATTTGCTGCCTCCGCACCCTTTTCTCCTTCAACAACATCAAACTCCACAGTCTCTCCATCTCCTACACTGCGAAGGTACTTCCTGGGGTTCTTCTTCTTTATGGCAGTCTGGTGTCCAAATACACCTTCCTTGGTGTCATTCTTGTTGATGAAACCATATCCGTTTCTTACATTGAACCATTTTACTGTTCCCAAAACCTTTGTTGCGATGATGTTCTTGTCCCCGCCGGCAGGCGCCGCCGATGTGAGGCCGCCCGGGCCGCCGCTGCCCGTGGTGCCGGGCTTGGTGTCGGCAGCGCTGAGGGCGGGGGCGCCGGGCGGCTGCTGGGTCTCGGCCTCGCTGCTCGTGGTGGCGGTGATAGTGAGTGGGGCCGGCTGCGGCAGCTACGGCTCCTCCGGGGGTGTGACGGTAACTAGGCGGGCGGCGGCGGTGGGGCTGCTCAGGGCTCTCTGGGGTCCGCTCTCCGCTCCCGCTACGGATCGAACTCTAGTCTTCTGCTTTTTTTAATGAGATGAAAAGGAGAAAGGCAATTTGGCAGTATCTACAACCTAAAATCTTGGAGCGTTTCCCTAAGCCAACAGGTCTGCTTTTGCCTTATTTTGTATCAAGCCATCAGTAAGAAAACCTTACAGAATTTATTCCTAAAAATGTCTTCCTTCTTTACGCTGGATATGTGAATGATTCTCCAGGGTAGCAAATTTCACTGTTTCATTATGTGGCAAATAATCAGCTTTGGTAAATAAAATTTTCTTTTTAAATGCCTTAGAAATCATCAAAAACTTCATGCATAAGTCTGACAAGGGAAAATACATCCAGGATATATATTCTTTCAATCAAGACATATTCTGGAAAAATTATTTTGGTGGAAAAGAATTTAAAATTAATATAGTTCTTTTAAAAATCAGCATATTAGTTAATCATTGCCCTTCTATCTTATCATTAATAATTATTAGAAGTACTTGAAAATAGAACTTTGGAATCTTAGTTTATATTTAAAATTTCTCAAATGAGATATTGATAAATTATACTTATGAAATGTAACCATTTCATAATATTTTAGCACAGAGATATAGAAAAATGCTTGGAAAAAAGATCAATTTTATATGTTTATAAAGACAGTAAGTAGAGAAAACATATACAACATTAATATTAAGATAATTTTTAAGTAAAGTCTTTGAAAATACCAAAAAACAAAAGGTTGGGTTTAAAAACAGAAGTCAGCATTATAGCCCCATTTTTTTTCTCAATTATGTGCCTTATTAGATTATAGAAAATATTGCTCTTGAATTGCCTAGACATTGTGTCAAATTACACAAGATTAATAGTATCATGTCTATAGCAATAGGGATAAATTTTTTTATCCTATTTAACATTTCATATAGCAAGTTACTCATGCATTCAACTGTAATGTACCTGTAAACACAAGTCAGTTAGGCAGAATGGGCAAAATTCAGCCAGATCCCAGTATGGAGCTATGGAAAAATAATTATTTCTCTGTTTCCTGGCCCTACTGAGATAAGAGAGATCTCAATTTCAATGACATTTTACTTAATTCACATATGTTTTTCAAGCATTTGGAGCAGAATTAGGTATTGTTTGATCTAATACCAAATTTATGTATCCTTTCTTCTAAATCAGCTGATTGCTCAAGTTCAAAAACAAACCATCATTTAATATGAAATTTAAAGAAGGAAAGATTATTTCTGTAGTTTTCTTTTCTTTCCATTGACTTAACATAAAACAAAAGAAAGCAATGGTGCATACAATCATGACTGAGAAAACATCCCCGAAAAGGAATGTTTTGTAAATATCAGAAATTCTCTACAGGGGGCGCCTGGGTGGCTCAGTTGGTTAAGCGACTGCCTTCGGCTCAGGTCATGATCCTGGAGTCACAGGATCGAGTCCCACATCGGGCTCCCTGCTCAGCAGGGAGTCTGCTTCTCCCTCTGACCCTCTTCCCTCTCATTCTCTCTCTCTCAAATAAATAAATAAAATCTTTAAAAAGAAAAAGAAATTCTCTACAGGAATAGAAACATAATGAGCTGTTCTTTGAACATAAATTGGAAAAGACAAATTATAAGATAGTATTGTAAAACTGTTGATATCACTTTTCAACTCCTTAATTTTGTTCCCTTTCTGATTTAAATAAACCTGAAAAGTCAAGGCTATATTAGTCTTGAATCACTAAATTTATGTCCACTGAGTAGAAAGAAAATCACTTTCACATACTCACCAGCTTTAACAAAAGGGGCTGAGTTGATTTGTAAATGAAAACTGGAAAAATTATATGAAGTTTCAGGCTAACAATAACATAATTTAAATAAAACTAGTTTATTTGAATATCACATACAAACAACTTGCCAAATTTTGACCCACAAAAAAATAAATGCCCAATTCCCAGGCTTTGACTGACATCTATTCTTTGAAGGAAAGTCCAATTGTTACTTATAACAGAAGTTATAATATTTAAGTCTATTATGTAAATTTGGGGATATGGAATTCATGAGCAGCTTAAGATAATTAGATTTGGGTCCTCAACTACTATATCATGTCAATACTGGCATTAACTCTTGAGAGCAGAAAGAAAAAACAATCTGCCAGTAGAATTATTTGCCTAAAAAAAAAGTACATCTGATTGAAATGGGAGGTTCTAAATCATCTGTTACTCAAAACTAGATACACCGAACGAGGCAAACGAATTACTTATTTCTGTGATGAACCATAGAATATAGTAGTGAGCTTCAGCTGGCTCATACCAGATTATGAATTCTGATTATTTAATTTTCAGGAATTTTCCAAGTTGGTTGTTAAACACAACTATTATTAAAAATTAAATTACATAAATTTACAATTCAGTAAATTTTGCATGTATTAAATACTCAAACCTCATCACTTCCCAATTATTTTAGTATATCTTATAATTATCTTTGTTATTGGTATTATTTATCTCTCTCATTTCTATATGGAAGAAATATTGTAGTAGGCCACTGCACACCTCTTCCCAGTTCTATGTTCTTTGACACAATGTCAGTAGCTAAAGTCAGCAGTTGCGAGAATATTTATACCACAGTAATTGGCAAACATTAAACATCCAGTCTTGATAGAGCAGTGTAAACCAAGTATATTATGGCTGTATCTGTTACACTGTGAATAGACAAAATATTAGGAAATATTCTTCCAGTACTTGAAAACTATGATCTGATTCAGCAGAGAAGTTGGTCATGTAATTGGCAATTGAGTGAAATTCCAACATGTGTTTACAGTTTCATTTTGTCTTTCTTAACACAAATAAAAATATCAACCAACAGTAATGTTGAAATACAAGCATCCATCAGTGGCAACTACAGCTTGTCTGTAGATATATAAATTTGGCAAAAACCAAACAAAGCATTATGTGAGACTCAATTGGCTTCATGGAACCTACAGTAAACATTATTGCATACTTTACTATTATTTGTAAACTGTGCACTACACATCCTTTATATCAGTAAAACAATACATTTATATGTATGCACTGTTTTGTTTTGTTTTAGGGAAACCAGTTGTTAACTTTTACCAGCACACCAGCGATTTTTGTGTCACTGTCTTGGCCTAGCATAGGTGAATGAGGAGGTTTTGTTTTGTTTTGTTTTGTTTTTTAAGTGTTCTGAACCTGTATGAAGCAGCTGAATCTGCTCAAAGTGAGTAGCATCTGGCTCTTCCCTAAATGCTATAGAAGTCCCCGCATGTTTGCCAGTTAGGAGAAGGAAACTTCTCTGTCACAACTGTGCCCACATTTGATTGCGTAGAAAAATTTATTATAAACTGAGGTGAACAAATGGCAGATAAGGTAATTGCTCTAATTAAATCATCGATCCCAACAAAAGGGATTAAGAAATTTCAAAGGTTATTAATTCAGAAAACTACAATGTAGTCAAATTCTTCCATCTTTCTGCTCTGCCATTTTCAGAATTTTGGTTTTTATGTTTAAAATGGTTGAAACAGCTCCAGCGATCATATTCTCATGGTAAAACATGCAATTGCAGAAGAATACAAACTCTTTCCTTACTTTAGGCAAGAAAAACTTGCAGCAAGCTCTCAACAGACTTTCTTTCATTTTGCATTGTATCACACACACACTCCTAACTCAACTACAGACAAGAGAATTGAACTATCCTGACTGATTCCCTGTCTCATAGTCCCCTAATACACAAAGCATTCTGACACATAAAAAAAACTGAAATTCAAAGAAGAAAATGAGGTTTTTGTGGGTTTTTTTATTATTTATTTATTTGACGGAGAGAGACACAGTGAGAGAGGGAACACAAGCAGGGGGAGTGGGAGAGGGAGAAGCAGGCTTCCCGCGGAGCAGGGAGCCCGATGCGGGGCTTGATCCCAGGACCCTGGGATCATGACCTGAGCCGAAGGCAGACGCTTAACAACTGAGCCACCCAGGTGCCCTGAAAATGAGGTTTGTAACCAACAGTACTCCTGCAAGAACAACTACAAAGAGAGAACACCCATCTTTGCCCTCAGAGAACTCAATTTTTTTAAAGATTTTATTTATTTTGGAGAGAGAGAGAGAGAGAGAGAGTGTGTGTGTGTGTGTGTGTGTGTGTGTGTGTGTGTGTGTGTGTGTGTGTGTGCTGGGGAGGGGAGGGAGAGAGAGAATCTTAAGCAGGCTCCATGCTCAGGGTGGAACCTGACACAGGCTCGATCTCATGACCCTGAGATCATGACATGAGCCAAAACCAAGGGTCCGATACTTAACCAACTGAACCATCCAGGTGCCCCTCATCTGTTTTTTAATTAAACAGACAAGTAAATGCACAATTACAATTCATTGTGATCAGAACTCTGATAGCCCCTCAGCTGGGTCATCTCAACATTGACTGTGAATTAAAATGGAAATAAAATTTGTGACATAGGCAAACATAAATTTACAATAAAATCCACATGAGTACATACATTCTGATGAGTGAGTCCAAACATATGAGAACTCTAAACTAGGTTCCAATCCCTGCTTCTTCCCATAACTTTGTGTGTAACATTGAACAAATTCTTTAGTTTCCTGATCTTCAAAGAGTGAATGTACATGTTAAGTCAAATTTAAAAGCAAGAGAAAAAGAAATCATATACATGAAGTGATATATCTTGTGGGGGTCACAATGAATGATCACTATCTTTACAACAACAGATTTTTTTTGCCTCCTCACTAAGAGAATATTCACATAAATATTAGAGCAGAGGAACACTGAAAGTGCAGGAATATTTTCAGCTAAATTGGTTAACTTGAAATTAGGTCTCTCGAAGAAAGAAAAGTGTGTATGGAAACTAAAAAGCAAGAATGTGAAAGACAGTTTGTCAGAGGATGCTCCATTTTGGCATCCATATACTTTTGCCTTAAATAAAAAAAAATAAAAAAAAAACTTTCACCTTGCTAAGATTTCAGTTGTTCAATTAATAAATATGTATTGTGTGGAAGGGTTTTCAGATTATTTACTGTCTTTCCAAGTCATCAAGACTCCAGAAAGATCATGGCTCTAGAGGAAAGAAAAGTAAAGCTCCTAACTCTAAGATGATTGATTAAATGAAAGAGTAAGTGAGTGAATTTCTTGGTGGTGGCATACTCTCTGCCACCTTATAGCTATAAGCCAAAATGACAGGATCAGCTTTTTAAGACATGAGCCAAAAAGTGAATTTCATCTTCTTTCCTTTTGCTTTCTCCCTTTCTCCATTCATCTACATCTCAGTTTGCAGGCATCATATGAAACATTGTGCTAGGTTCCGGGAATGCAAGTAATTTTCACCATGATCTTAGCTGTCAAAAAAGTTATTATCTAGTGAAATAAAGAAATATATACCCCAATGCAACATCCTGAATACCTCAAGAGATGCATGTGCAGCATGGTATAGGAAGCCGCTGGAGTCAAATATAATTTTTTCCAAATATAATATTTTAAAAAAAGATACTAGATAACTGTAATAAATACAATTTTAGAAACATCATCTGTCTGTATGCTTAATTTTCAAAGAAGTAACTATACCTCTTTGAATATGCTATGTCTGCTTCAATAAAATCACTGAACCATAAATTAGAAAAACATCACAACTTTCATCTCTTCTAGGGATTTAGTATCAAGCACCATTGTCTAAATCATTCAAATCACATAGTTGTCTATCAACACTTAGTGATTCCCTAGGGATCAAGAATTTACAACAAACTAACAACCCTTGGCAACCTATGTCAGTATTTGATCTATCATACTGGAAAAGACATTTTCCCTATGTTTGCCCTTCCCTAAAAAAAAAGTCTATTTCTTCCTTCAGTCCAAACCTGGGAAGATGAAGAACAGGTGAAAAGGGAATGTTACCTTACAAAATAGCATTTTTGTATTTAAAGAGACTTATCAATTTACCCTCTTGACTTATCTTTTCAGAATAAATGATGCCAAGTTTTTTGGATTATTAGCTTAAAAATAATTTCCCACCTGTCCAGTCACGTTAAATGGTCTCTAGCCTTTTCTCATTTCCTGAAATGGATTATTTTATTTTATTTTAAAGATATACTTATTTATTTTAGAGAGAGAGAGCATGAGAGAACAAGTGGGGGGCAGAGCAGAGGCAGAGGAAGAGAGAATGTCCAAGCAGACTCTCTGCTGAGCGCAGAGCCCCATGCTGGGCTTCATCTCATGACCCTGAGATCATGACTTGAGCCAAAATCAAGAATCAGATGCTTAATGAACTGAGACACCCAGGAATCTTGTGAAATGTATGATTTTAAGCTGGATATAATATTCAAATAGAGTTCTCTTTCAAAGATTTGTGGAAAATGGTTTTTATAAGGGAAAGCAGAATTACTATTCTTTGAAATTATTAAAACTATATACAAATTTGGGTATTAAATAATATTCATTTTAAAAATCTAAGATGGAAAGGCATTTATAAAGGTATCCCTTTACTGTAAAAAATTCAAAGGATATATGAGAGGTTGTGTAATTCTGTGAGTCAGCCTATGATAAATCATTATTACATGCCTTATCAAGCACTAGTTTACTAGAAAAATATAATTCTAAAAAAAAAACCCTTATAAACGACTGGTAATATCAAGTTATAACTTTTGTGAGCTGCTTTTGAAGTGCTGATACACTTTATTTGACTTGGCATAGTCCCCTCCCCTAACTTAACTTTTTGTTCTGAATTCTGACTGATTATTAGTGTTCTCCAGTGAGGGTAATTTTCTGTGTTGGACATACTGGCTAAGAGTGGTAAACCTTTAAAAGTTTCTAAAGAAGTTAGAAATTTTTGGTAAGCAACATTTATTCATCCATGCATACACAACCTTTACTCACAAAAATGTGGGACAGCTAACACACAAGAAAATAGATATAAAATTAAAGAATTAAAAAAACTATTAGAAGAAAAAGCCGAGACAAAAAAATAAATTCTAATATATAAGCCATAACCGGTATAAAAACAAAACAAAACTAGGCTTCATTTTTTATTTAAGCTTGATAATCAAAGTGAAAGGAGAAAAACATGTTCAGTTACATAACTGCATATATCTCAGAAAGTTTTGTTGTTGTTGTTATTGTTGTTGTTGTTGATAGGATGTAAAGAAAATGCCTTACATAATAAAGTTCACAATCTGAAATGGTCATGTAGAATAAAACCTCAAATTCTTCAAAAAGCAAGTAGAGCAACAGAATTTCACAAGATGCCAACTTTTGTTAACATTACAGCACTGCTCAAGTGAACAGTGGATTCTGTGGATACAAGAACGGGGCTTCCCTATATAGGGCTGGTCAAAAAAAAAAAAATATATATATATATAGGGCTGGTCATTTTGAATTAATGAGAATAAACACAATTAATATTTGAAATGCTTGACTCTATTGATAAATGTAATTTTCTGGAATGTTCTCTTGTATCTGATAATCTCATTTGCTTTCTTTTTAGTATTTTTGCAACTGGAAAAATAACTTCTTAAAAATCTTTTTAGGCTTATAGCAAGGCAATGTTGTTTATCTCAGATCTCATTGTGGGTAAACTGCAAGAAAGGGCTGGACACCTGCGTAACTAAAGATATTTCTTATCTGGTATGAGATAAGAGACCAAGAGATAAAGCCCTCTTGTCACTTTTGACTTAAACTAGCTGTCAGCAAAAGTCCTTCCACATTAGAGAACAGATACCACAAGTAGCCCTTATCATATTTTATGTCACATAAAGGCTAATAAAAACAGATTTCTCTTACTTCATTTGTTTCTAGAAGTAAGTGACTCCATCAGAATGTTTGAAAAGCAGAACACTGTAAAATAAAATCCAGGTCAAGAGCACACCTTCAGAAAGTGAGCCACCACCTTTTCAAGCCATTGATCCAGGATGACTTGGGTACCACTAGTTAGAATTCTGTACAAGAAAACTGTTAATGTGATATCCTAGAAGTGAGTCCACTGACTGTCATTTATTCCAACTAAACCTGAAATGTTTCTTTGTAAAATTGGTTGCAGTGTAGTCCATGTATTACATGGCCATTCAATAAATGCAAAGATTGTTTAATACCCAAAAAACTTTACACACTGACACACACCTTTATTAATGTTATCATTCCCCTCTTACCATCTCCAAGAAACACAGAAAATTTAGCATAATTTCATGTATTCAAAAAGAAAAGCTTATTATATTCTATCTTGGACCCACATATTACAATGTGATGGCAAATTTCAAAGACAATAAGATAGTGTATTCCTGATTTATCATATACATTTTTAGTGCTAGAAACTAGATTTCCTGCCCACATTTTAATATTTAAAAGTACCTAAGATTACCCAGAATAGCCAACACGATATTGAAGAACAACAAAGTTGGAGGTCTGGCACTCTCTGTCTTCAAGACTTATTATAAAGCTACAGTAATCCAGACAGAGTGGTATTGACAAAAGAATAGACAAATCAAGGCAATAAAATAGAAAGCCTAGAAATAGACTTCTTATAAATATAGTCAACTGATCTTTGACAAAAGAGCAAAAGCAATACAATAAAGAAAAGATGGTTTTCAATAAATAATAATAATTTTCAATTATTTCAATAAATAATGTGTGACAACTGGACATCCCCATGCAAAAAAAAAAAAAAAGATGTAGAGACAGACATCATACCCTTCACAAAAATGAACTCAAAATGGATCACAGACCTAAATGTAAGACACAAATTATCAAACTCTTAGACAAAAACATAAGAGGAAACCTAGATAACCCTGCATTTGGCAATGACTTTTTAGATACAACATCAAAGGTATGACAATTAAAGAAAGAATTAATAAGCTGGACTTCATTAAAATTTAAAATTTCTGCTTTGCAAAAGATCCTGTTAAGAAAATAAAAAGGCAAGTCACAGACTGGGAGAAAATATTTTCAAATGACATATCTGATAAAAGACTGTTATAAAAAATATGTAAAGAACACTTAAAACTCAATAGTACAAAAAACAACCTACTTAAAAAGTGGGTCAAAGACCTTTATAGACACTTCACCAAAGAAGATACACAGATGATAAATAAGTATATGAAAAGATGCTCCACATTATATGTTATGAGAGAAATACAAATAAAGAGAGCAATAAGCTATCACTACATATCTATTAGAATAACCAAAATCCATTGAGATACCACCTTATACCAGTTAGAATGGCAAAAATTGACAAGGCAAGAAACAACAAATGTTGGAGAGGTTGTGGAGAAAGGGGAACCCTCTTACACTGTTGGTGGGAATGCAAGTTGGTACCACCACTTTGGAAAACAGTGTGGAGATTCCTCAAAAAATTAAAAATAGAACTGCCTTATGACCCAACAATTGCACTACTGGGTATATACTCCAAAGACACAGATGTAGTGAAAAGAAGGGCCACATGGACTCCAATGTTCATAGCAGCAATGTCCGCAATAGCCAAACTGTGGAAAGAGCCGAGATGCCTTTCAATAGATGGGGTCCATATATACAATGGAATATTACTCAGCCATCAGAAAGGATGAATACCCAACTTTTACATCAACATGGATGGGACTGGAGGAGATTATGCTAAGTGAAATAAGTCAAGCAGAGAAAGTCAATTATCATATGGTTTCACTTATTTGTGGAACATAAGGAACAGCATGGAGGACATTAGGACAAGGAAGGGAAAAATGAAGGGGGGGGAATCGGAGGGGGAGACGAACCATGAGGGACTATGGACTCTGAGAAACAAACTGAAGGTTCTAGAGGGGAGGGGGGTGGGGGGATGGGTTAGCCTGGTGATGGGTATTAAGGAGGGAACGTACTGCATGGAGCACTGGGTGTTGTACAAAAACAATGAATCACGGATCACTGCACCAAAAACTGGTGATGTATTGTATGGTGACTAACTTAACATAAAAAAAAAGAATAACCAAAATCCAAACACTGATAATATCAAATGCTTAAGGGAATATGGAGCAACAGAAATGGTTATTCATTGCTGGTGGGAACACAAAATGGGACAGACATTTTGGAAGACAGTTTAAAAGTGTCTTATAAAAATAAATACTCTTACCATACCGTCCAGCTCTAGTGCTCCTTGATATTTACCCAAAGGCATTGAAAACTTATGTCTACACAAAAACCTGCGTATTTATAGCAGCTTACTCATAATTGCCAAAACTTGGAAGCAACCAAGATGTCCTTCAATAGGTGAATAGCTAAATAAACTAGGGTACATTCAGACAATGGAATATTATTCAGTGCTAAAAAGAAACAAGCTATCAAACCACAGAAAGACATGGATCAAACTTAAATGCATATTATTAAATGAAAGAAATCGGGGCAACTGGGTGGCTTAGTCAGTTAAGTGTCCGACTCTTGATTTCTGCTCAGATCATGATGTCGGGGTTGTAAGATCGAGCCCCCTATGGGGCTCCCTACTTAGCGTGGAGTCTGCTTGAGATTCTCTCTGTCCCTCTTCCCCTGCCCTCCCCTAATTCATGCTAAATAAATAAATAAATAAATAAATAAATAAATAAATAAATTTGGGGGAAAAGGAAAGAAACCAAGAAAAAGTTACATACTGTATAATTTTAACTACATGACATTCTGGAAAAGAAAAAGTTTGGAGGGAGTAAAAAGATCAATGGTTGTCAGGGAGTGAGGGATGAATATGTGGAGCACAGAGGATTTTTAGGTGTGATAAAGTGATAAAGTCATATATCACTTTTTGTGATACTATGATGAAGGACATGTATCATTACATTTGTCCAAACCCACAAAATATACAACACCAAGTGTAAATCCTAGTCTAAACAGTGGGCTTTGAGTGGTAATAGTGTGTCAACTTAGGTTTATCAGTTGTAACAAATGTACCACTCTAGTGAGGGATACTAAGAATGGAAAAGGCTGTGCATGTGTGGGGGCAAGTGGTATAGGAGAAAGATCTGTATCTTCCACTCAATTTTACTGTGAATCTAAAATTGCTCTAAAAAGTAAAGTATATTTAAAAAAAAAAATACCTAGGATTTACCTTCAAGAGAGCCAGGTTTGCTATGAGGCTAAAGTCACCATTGAGAAAATATCCTAAAATTACATGACTGAAAATTTAAAGGGATAAGGTATATGACTAGATTAATAAAGTTTAATTCCATTTTAAAAAGTGAAATTTACATTTCTTACAAATAGTGTATATATTTCTATGGCAATGTTCTTGCTATGTAATGACATGTTGAAATAATTTTAATAATGATATGTTAACAAGATTGGGTATTTACTGTTTATTTGCTAAAAATCAACTGAATATTTTACACATTATTTCATTTAAATTTCGTAATAATTTTTAAGGCAAGTGTACTGTTGTTTTCCCTAATGTGTAATGCCCTTTGCTGTGGGGAATGATATTTTACTTTCTAATAACCCACTTAAAGTTCACTTCCATTTTTGTTTTTACTTTTGTTTTACGGATACAGAAAATTCTTGAGCCTCTTGTACAATTCTCTTCATAAAACGTTTCATGTTCAAGGTTCACTATTTCTTCCTAAAAAAAGAAAAAATCTAATCAAGTTTCTTTCAAGACCCTTTCTTAACTTCCCACCTTACTCAGAATAAAAACCAAAGTGCTTATTATAATCTGTAATTCTACATGGGCTGGTGCCTCTTTAACTTCCAGATCTTTGACGATCAGGTTATTATTCAAATACGCCGAACTCCTATCTTTGGGCTTTTACATTTGCTGCTTCTTCTTCTAGGAGTAATTTTTGCCCAGTATCAACACGACTAGCTCTTTCACATCCTTATGGTCTTTTTGTTTGTTAAAGATTTTATTTATTTATTTGAGACAGAGAGTGCACAAGTTGGGGGAGGGGGAGGGAGAAGCAGAGTCCCTGCTGAGTAGGGAGCCTGATGCTGGGCTCAAGCCCAGAACCCTAAGATCATGACCTGAGCGGAAGTCAGAGGCTTAACGGACTGAGCCGCCCAGGCGCCCCTCCTTAAGGTCTTTACTCAACAATTAACTTCTCAATGAGTTCTTCCCTGGCTATCCTATCTATCTAGAGCCAACCTACCCAAATACCTTACTCTGTTGTCTGGATATTTTTATTTTTTTACCCTTAACATTTAGCATTGACTAAACTAATATATCTACTTATTTATCTTGTTTATTCTTTACCTTTTTCTCTAGAATCTTTGGAGTACCTGGCACAAATTAGAAGCTTAAATATTTTTGAGTAAATTATCTCAACAGCAGCCAATATTCTGCTTAGGAAGGAACAACTAAAACAAGGAACAAGAAAATGATACTTGTTTTTATCACCATTTAATATTATTCTAGAAGTTCTACATATGCAATAAAACAATGACATAAAACAATTAGAAAAGAAGATAGAATCTGTTTTGTAGATGGTTCTGACCATCTTTGTGTATAACCTACAGCTTTTGTAAAACCTATCAGAATGAATTTAAAAGCATTAAAATTAATTAGGGATTTCAAGAAGCTGATTAATTATATAGATAGATAAATATGTACCATATGTATATATGTAATTCATATCTTGCTTATAGTCTGGAATAAAATAAAAAGTTAGAAAGCCAATATATATTTTTCATAACAGCATCCAAGATACATAGTATTTTGAGATAAAATTGAAGAGAAATTGTAGGCTTCATATGAAGAAAACTATGAAAACTTAGTGAAAAGCAAAAGAAAACATTGATAAACTAAGACAATTCAATATTATTAAGATACTAGTACATGCAAACTATTTTAGTATCAATTTTTGCCAAAGTATGTTTCAGGTCAGTTACACTGTGAAAATTTTTTAAATTAAACCAAAAATAACTAGAGAAGATATTAAGTTGATTTTTTTCCAATATTAAAATGAAGGTAGCTATTCTCAACCTGAAAATAAAGGAGAAAACTATCAAGGCAATTTTTGATACATTTAAACTACATTTTAAAACTTTCATTTAAAAATCATGTTAAGCAAAGTAAAAACAAACAGAAAACTAGGAAAAAATATTTATAACCTATGGAAAAGCCAAGGGTTGCTTATTCTTTCTAGGGAAATCATACTTGGAATACAATAAGAAAAACACCTTTATCTCTACACCAAAGAAAATAGATATTTGCAGAAGAAATTAAGACAGCCCAATAACATATAACAAACCTTTTGACCTTGCTAGTAACACAGAAACGTGAATGAAATACCCAGTGTTGCTGAGCTCATATTGCAAAGGGCACCTGTGCATTATTTGTGGGAATATAAAGCAAGACTACTTTGAGGAGACAATCTGGGAAAGTGTTTCAAAACCTTGTATATGCTTATATGATTTATCCCATAGATTCACTTCAGAAAATGTTTTAAGAAAATGATCATGAGAATACAAGAATATTTTTCACTACCTTTATCTAGAACTGTGAAAAGATGGGAACAATCTAAAACTTCATATATTTTACAATATAAGTTTATATTTTAAAAACTACTCAAGTGAAAAATTCTTATGATATCAAGTTAAATGAAAAAGTAGACCTTCACGTTGTACTTCCTTCTGATCTTAATTTTACATAATACAAATAAATAATATCAGATATGTATTATGTATGGTTCAAATAAAAACTTATTTTTAAATGCTTTGACATACTTTTCTCTGCAATAAGCACAAACTTTCTAATTTGTTTTGTTTCTGAAATGGAAGCTTATGGATACATTTTATTTGGGTTGGGTCAGGGAAGGATGGGAATAAAGGTGACGGTATCCCCCTTCCATCCTAGGAAAGTATGATGTCAAGTAGAATGTTTAAGAGGAGCAATTCAGTTGTCAAACTACTAGGCTCACATCCCAAACAGCTTCCTATAAGCTATGTGAACTTGGACGATCACTGAAAGTCTCCACCTCGGTTCTCCTAACCTATAACATGGGGATAATAATAGCAGCCTCACTGAGTTGGAAGGACTGAAATAGTTGATACCTATAAAGCCCTTAAAACCATCAGGGGACACATGTAAGTGTTAACCACTCTCTTCACTGCTAGCACAACTCTACTGAACTGACAGAACCCCCAGGCAGCCGTTTATTCCAATCCCCTATTCTAGTCTCGATCTTGTGCTTTGAATATTTTTACATCAAGGGGTGAAGATGTGTTATGAACATTATGCCACAGTAGCAAATGGCAATATAAGTATAAGTAAATTCAGATCAAACTGGCAACTAAGTTTTAAATGCTCTGTGAAAAGAAATACGTCTCAAAGGAAGAATTCTTTTAACAGATGACTGCATACAGTGCAAGTTGGATGGTGGACTACCATTTATGAGATTTCATATGTGGTTTGATAGCCACAAACTCACTGATAAAATCAGGATTGTAGAAAGGTACAGCTCATTTAGAAATATTCACACACAGGAACAGTATAATCTCCACCTCCTGTGTGGTTGACTTGCCTGCTGAGGTTTCTCTGAATCAGATACACAATCTCTGGATTGGAAATGATTGAGCCCATGTACATTTTCCCCTTTGTGTGTGTCCCATTTCTCCTTCTGAATGTATAATTCCAAACTGAACTATGGGTACTGAGACATTAAAAATTCTAGGTGGAATTTTCAAGCAATGAGGCAAGGTAATTTATTGAGCTATTAATTTGTGTTCTGTTCTCACTGTGTTTTTCCATCCCCACATTCCCATAAGGTATCCAGAACTTTTTGCCCCTTTATCTCAGAAGAGGCTTGTGGTTGCAGGGCTGAAAGCATTAACTGACTACAGATCTCCTTCGCTTTTGTGTTTTGAAAACTAGATTTCAAGGATGAGAGAATAATCATAGGGTAAAGAGGAAAAAGCGTATTTTTGACAGAGATAGGGACAAGCAAAATAAGAGGGAAAATGCTGAGAGTCCTTACAATTGGGGATGATGGAAGTGATTGGATCCTGAGAAAAGTGGGAACCTATTTCCTGTCCCTGGCTGCATCCCATCATGTGGCAGAATTTCACCTGTGGGCTGCCTTTGGGGACGCTGGCTCTCCAAGTAAAATTATGGACTCAGAAAAAAATTCCCATGCCAACATTTGGGATAAAGACACCAGGGATGATTAACCTGCAAGCTTCAGCAAGGAATGTATTGACAGCTATACTGCTGGATTCAAGTCCAGGGGGCTGCCTTCAGTTTGTCAGTTTTGGCACAACACCAAGAAGGGGGGTTGCCTGCAATAATCAAATGATTGAAATTTTATTCCTTCTAAGTTCCAAGTCTGATCCAATCATATGTATATGTGTGTGTTTATGACATTTCTTATCCTTTTGAATTTATGGATGATTCATAATTGATAAAATGTAAATTAAATATCAATATGGTTGCATATAAACTGAAGTAAGTATATTATTAACACATACAAAAAGTTCCAAACTAGGGGCGCCTGGGTGGTTCAGTCAGTTGAGCATCCGACTCTTGATTTTGGCTCAGGTCATGATCTCAGGGTGGTGAGATGGAGCCCTGTGTTGGAGTCCATACTCAGCAGAGAGTCTGCTTGTGATTCTCTATCTCCCTCTGACCCAACTTGTGCTCTCTCTCTCTCTCTCAAATAAATAAATCTTTTAAAAATGAAAAAGAAAAAAAAATCCAAACTTGTACCTCCATGATTCCCAAGTTGTTGCAAGACTGAATGAGAGCTTATGCTGTGTTTCCAGATCAAATGTGGTATAAGAATAATAATAAAAATATGATTGCATTCTATTTTCCACTTTAAAGAAAATGATAGGTTTCTTTTCGAAGTCACAAGTTAAATTGCCACACTGTGATTTTTTTAAAGGAGCAGTGTCGAAGCTAAATCATTCACTGCTTGCTTATTTTATGAACTATCTAGTGAAAGGAGTCATAAACTGGAATTTAGCATCTCTTTATTATCTATTGAGCAAGTTAAGCCCATTCTTTAGAAAAGACTGTGTGATAGCATTGTATAATAAGTATCAAATCATTATTATTTCCTTTGCTATTCATTCAAGGGATGCTAATCATAATTAATGTGCATATAATGTGTAATTTCATAGGAGTAAGGCCATACATTAGCATTAATTATAAGACTTCCAACTCCTTCATCTATTAAAATACTTAGCAATTTCCGTTAAGCCTTAGCTTTCAAAGAACCACTTGGCCAATTTCATGCTTTCAAGGTGAATCTGGGGTACACTGGATCTTTCATTCAGTAAGAGATAAAAGGAAATGTAAATTGTTTTTCCTAATTTTTGCGCTATCCCGGCATCTTATTTGAGAAATATTGCCTAGCTTTCCTGGTCTGGCACAATCTATAACTGACAGAGGAAGAGAAGTTTTTAAGTCAGAAAATGCCCACTTAATAACTGGAAAGAAATAAAAAAAAAAAAGACACTTGGTCTTCATGGCCTTACTCTCTACAGAAAGCATCTCTGCAAGAGAACATGTCATTTGAAATCCTGATTTTAGAGTTATTTTCCAAAGTTGCCTATCTTGGTGCCTGAAAGTTACTGCTCAAGTGTAGATTGACAACTATGAGTGTTACTGAAAATTATTGCCTCCTTGGTGGGAGATTTAAGACCAAGTTTGAATACATAAATTAACTTTACCTAAAGTAGTCCTATCACCTTTTATTTGGGGAACAAGCCGTATTGCAGTTCATAGTGATCCAGATGCTTAAGTCAGATTATTTTCTACAGTTGACAGTGCAAGAACTATGCTTCAGATGGCTTCTCGTGTCCAAAGGCATGATCCACTGTGTCAGTAAAGCAGGGGCACTGTCATAGAACATTACGATGTCTGTGATATGTCTTACTGACAACATTACAGTCTTTTGATTTACATGGACTGGACTTAAAATAAATGAGCGGAATATTCCCCAAGGCATATAATCAATTGCATCTGTTGCAATCCTGGTATTTCCTTTGCCCTGTTTATACCATTACTGCCTCTACCGAAGCAGTATTATCGTTAAGTGTTTCCATGAATGTATCCTGGCACCAGCTCACAGCACCATGCTAAGCTACAAACACTTCCAGCCTCCAAGGACCACAGGAGTATTAGCATTGCTCCAATACTGTATTGATTGTGATAAATGTTATGAGAGAAAAGAATATACACCTCTTATTGCATTTCTTTGTATCTTTGTGTTTGATGAAATAACAGCAAACTCTGGTGGAGACAAAAACATCTGTTAACAATGGTGAGGTAATCTTGCTGTACTGCAAAATAATGTAAAAATAAATTACTGGGTGTTTCTGAACAACATTCTCTGAAGTCTATAAAAATTGGAAGCATTTGACTTTGTTGTAGTGAGATTAGGAAGTATCAGACAGGAAAATGTGCTTTGCATTTAAAACAACATATGGTAGAATCAGACGATATTTGTGCAACAAGATGTATTCCTAGAAAATGACTCGATCTATGTATGTATAGTTTAATCAGTTTACCTTACTGATAAGCTCTACTAATTTATATCCCCTATATCTAATTTTAGTATCCAAATGAATGAAAAAGTTTAAGCTGAAAACAAGAGGAGGAAATGTTAGTAGGAAAAAAAAGATAAAGAAACGCTATCGTTCTGTCAAACTAAGCAATAGAAATGAAGCCTATAAACATTTTAAGTTTCCCTGGATGTTTGCTTTAATTTAAAAATAGTATCATATACCTTATTATATGTTTTAGTACATACAATGGTTCATAAATACACAGTTTCACAAAGAAAATTTTTTCCTAATTAAATGAGTCATTATTAAAACCTATAAAAGATTTTCCTAGTAAAAATGAAAAAAAAAAAGACTTGTAATGAAATGGTTCCATTCTGTTCAATCTAAAAATCCTTTTTATTAAACTTTATATAGAAATAACATTTGCTTTTCATGTTGGAAAATGTATTAAAGTTTTATTGCTCTACAGATTTTAGAATATATTCAGTAGCTTATGTTAGCTTAAATTTAATATGCCATTGAAAATGCTTACTAAGAAGTTAACAAAGTTGTAGTTATAATATTTCTAAAAAGAAAACTTTATTTCTAAATTAATCTTAAATTTTTGCCTTTGTTTGAATATCATAAATGCAATGAAATATCTTCTTTTAAATTTCTGCTTACATTTAAGATTTAAAATTCCCTAAATTAACTTACCTATCATTAACACCTTGTGTTAAAACACTTAAAACACTTATAACTGAACCTCATAATCACTAAAATACTCAAATATTTAACCTTTAAAATATTATATAATGCAAGTGAATGTTATTTAAAATATAAAATATACACCATAGGTATTTTCATTTATTTTATGTTCAAATTTCTTAATCACAAATGCAACCAAATCCAAATAAAATATAAGTACAAAAATATAATATTTACTAGTGGCAACTAGTAATATTCATTATTCATTAAAATTAAAATTAATTCAAATATATATGTGTGTGCAATGCATTGGTGATTATTCATATTAAGGGAAAATCTCTGATTTATGTCATCAGTTTCACCACTGTCAAATGACTTCACATGATGACATGGCTGAAACTATCAGATAAAGTTTTGTCATTTACTAGCTTCACATCTTACCCAAAAGTACAACAGGGTCATGTAGGACAGAAACAGGGGCAAAGAAGCCCTGGAAGACCTAGTAATACAGTTGCTCTAGCAGTCTTATTAGCTTTAGTCAAAGCTGCACAAAACCGTCCAGCAGATTTTCATGTCCCTCAGAGTAAATGCTGAAAACCTTACAATGACCTACAATATCCTACATGATCTGAACCCATTAGTTCTCCGACCTTATACCCTATACTTTGACCTTACTTTCCCTACTCCAGTCTCACTGCAGTCCTGGAAGTTCTAAGAACTTGCCAAGAATGCTCCACATTTGCTGCACTTGTTCTTTCCTCTGCCTGGAACATTCTTGCCACAGACAAACTGTAACTTGAGCCCTCACTTCCTTCGAGTCTTTGCTGAAGAGATTTCTCCATGAGACCATCACTGCCACGAGCGCCTCACCTCAGTACCTGAGTACACCCTACCCTCATCTTCTGTTTATTTCTAATAGACTGTGTACTTTCTAATGATCTGGATAGTTTCCTTAGGTTTTAATTTATTGTCTCATTTCCCCACCAGAATGTAAACCCTTTAAGAATGGAGATTTGGGGGTAGGGGGAAATCTATGTTTTACTCTCTTATATCCCCAGCACATTTGGCACAAAGAAAAAACTATAGGATATATATCCTATGGTATGTTGACTTAAGAAAATTATAAAATAAAAAATCAAATTTAAGAATCAAAAAGCATTTTATTTTCTTGCTGATAAGGACAATACAGCATTGCTTCTTATAAAGCAAACCTGTTTTGAAGATGCAATCTATTGATCATTTCTTTATTGTCACTTCCAAGATGGCCAAACCTTGAGACCAAGTTACTTTTATTTTAAATGATGAAACTATTGTACAACTAAGGCTGGACTGTGAAATTCTCTAAGCCCAGGTTTTGCCCTTTATTCTGTCACTGACAGAAACTGGATTATACCTGAGGATCCTTCTAGATGCTATAAAACAGTTTACCAAAATATTGATATCTTAAAACATCTGTATTCAGCCAGGGAATTTGTAATATATAAAGAATTTACAGTCCAAAAGATAACCTACATTCAGGAGTATTTCCATTCAAGGTTACTGGGCTATTCAAACATAAGAATCGTTGAAATAAATTGCAGGTCAAAACCCAGAGTATGTTATGGTATACACTTCCAATTTAAAAGAAAAGGTGAAGTCCATTATAACTTGAGAATTGACTCTAAGGATAGAAAAAAGTATGTTCTGTAAATATAATCTTCAAACTTAAAATGACCTAAGAGATCATCTGCCCTGATTCCTTCCTTTGATAAATATCCAGCACACAAGAGACAATAAAGAAACATTTGAGGAATGAAATGAAAGAAATTGAAGCCAATTATATGATTTGCCTTAATTCATATTAAGTGGCAGAAGTAGGAATAGAACCAAACATCCTGATTTTCATTCACAACAAACTGGCTCAGTAAGTTGAAGACATGGAAAGTTGAAAAGATAATTATAAGAATTAATCATGTCTGAAGTATAATCCTACAGTTTTTTTTAAAAAAGGACAATTTTGACTAAGAAAAAATAGATAGAATAGTGTTTCCAAAGTTACCTGATCATAAGAATGGCATAACTTTAAAAATAACTAAAATAAAGACAGATTCCCAAGAGTCCCATTGCAGATCAAGCAAATCAGAACTTGGAGAGAAGCTACTAAAAATCTATATTTTTAACATATACCCTCGCTGTAGGATAAACCAAGTTGGGAAACAATGGATAATTGCCAGGTCATTCCATTTCCACACAACCAATCAGTGATGATATTTAAAAGATTGGTTTTGCTATCAGATCTATTATGAAAAGTGAAGAACCAAAAATTGCAAGATTTACTACAGCATGAATTGTTACTTGCCAGTCCTGAGACATTAGCACTTCTCATTAGCACTTGTTTTATACCCAAGCCACAGAGGATACATATTTGTTGTCCCCACCTGCCTTTCCCTTCTTCTGAGTTCAAAAAATTCCTCAGAATCTATAAATAGAAGCAAAGTTTAATCTCAAAAAAATCTGAACTATCTGTAGTTAAGCTTGAGAGTACCAGGAATTTGCCTTAATTTGCCAAAATTCAAATATAATGTTTACTTTTTCAAACGTAGGTATTTATCTTCAATATTTGTTCACAGAGCTATGCTAACTTTAGATTCAAGTTTTAAGTTTGTGAAGTTTGTCTACCTCATTTAAAAGACAAAAGATAAAGAGCTATTAAAATGAATTGCTTCTAAACAGTTTTTTGTTTTTGTTTTTGTTTTTGTTTTTGTTTTTTTGTTTTTTAGAGAGGGAGGGAGAATCTTTTTTTTATTTATTTAAATTCAATTAGCCAACAGATAGAATATCATTAGTTTCAGATGTAGAGCTCAGTAATTCATCAGTTGCATATAACACCCAGTGCTCATCACATCACATGTCCTCCTTAATGCCCATCACCCAGTTGCTCCATCCCCCACCCTCCTCCCCTCCAGCAACCCTCAGTTTGTTTCCCATAGTTAAGAGTCTCTCATGGTCTGTCTCCCTCTCTGATTTCTTCCCATTTTCCCTCTAATCCCTTATGATCTTCTGCACGTTTCTTAGATTCCACATATGAGTGAAACCATAAGATAATTCTTTCTCTGTTTGACCCACATAGATGTAAATGGTAAGATTTCATCCTTTTTGATGGCTGAGTAATGTCCATTGCACACACATATATATATATATATATATATATATATATATATATATATATATATATTTATGTCACACATCTTCACACATCTTCTTTATCCATTCATCTGTCAATGGGCATCTGGGGAGAGAGAATCCCAAGCAGGCTCCACGTCCAGCTCAGAGCTCCACAGGGGCTCGATCTCACAACCCTGAGATCATGACCTGAGCCGAAGTCAAGAGTCAGACATGACTGAGCCACCCAGGCACCCTGCTTCTAAACATACTTTTTTTTTAAGTGTTGTCTTATAAACCATTTCTTATAATGATTATTTCAATATGTTTGTCTTTATTTGAAACAATATTTTCAAAAGCACTATTAATTTGTCAAATTGTCCATACTTGATCTTTAATTTCATCTCTAGCTCCTACTGACAAAAACTCCAGAAAAAAAAAAAAAGAATAAGTTTCAGGTAAAATTGTACATTGAGTATTCATAATCATCTTCAATAGCATCTTCACTATTCAACACATCAGGTGAGAAGTTAGACTGAATCTTCCCTGATGTCAAGATAATCACAGTATAGAACATAATGTATTCAGAAAAAAAAAAGAACTAAGAAAAGTAGTAATTTCTTAAAGAAGAGGGGAGTTGTGGAAGTTCTTAAAAGCATGGCAAGATAGGCATTTAGGCAAGGGTTCACAAACCTTAGGAAGTACTGTAAAACCAGTAGTCCTTTAGGGTGCCTGGGAGGCTGTCAGTTAAGTGTCTGACTCTTGATTTCAACTCAATTCATGATCCCAGGGCCATGAAATCGAGCCCCGCATTGGGTTCCGCACTGGGTGTGGAGCTTGTTTAGGATTCTCTCTCTCTCTCCCTCTTCCTTTGCCCCTCCTGCCTCCACTCATACTCTCTCTCTCTCTCTCTCTAAAAAAAACAAACAAAAAACAGTAGTCCTTTTTAAATAAACATGCAGATTCCAGAGTCTGAACTCTGCAGATTCTTATTAGGTCTGTCACTGTAGCTCAGGAATCTGTGCAGGAATATCACCTTAGGTGATATTTGGATCACTTTAATGCAACTATAAACTAGGTTCTTAAACTCAGTCTCACTTTAGAAAATTACACAGGACTGGGGCACCTGGGTAGCTCAGTCGGTTAAGTGTCTGCCTTTGGCTCAGGTCATGATCCCAGCATCCTGGGATCAAGTCCTGCATAGGGCTCCCTGCTCAGTGGGGAGTCTGCTTCTCCCTCTTCCTCCTGTTCATATTCTCTCTCTCTCTCTCTCTAACAAATAAATAAAAAATCTTAAAAAAAAAACACATGGAAAAAAATTACATAGATTTAAGAATATAGCTGTGTACTTGGGTAGGTGTGTATTCCCAGCTAGAAACCTTAGTGCCACACTCTTTTCTGCCTGAATTCAGTCCCAAAGATAAATGGAAAATATGCCTACCCATGTTCTGCTCTTGCTCCTAACAAAACAACATTTGGCCTAGACATCTTCTCTCACTAGATCAGAAAAGACAGTTTTGAAGGAAAATCTTCAGAGTAATGTTTTCTTTGGATCATCCAATTCTGACTCCCAATAAAATCAGAAATCAAATCTCTTAAAGTGTTCATTTCTCTATCAGATGTCATGCTTGTTAAAAATACTGGACCAAGTGAAAACCACTGTGTGCCTCCCAAGATTAATTTGCTCATTTACAAAGATGTTATCAGAAAGAATCCATTATGAGTAGTAACCGAATATGGAGTTACTGTAAGAAAAGTTTTATGAGAATGGTCCCTCCAACCTGCTCCATTGGAGGTCAAGCTCATTTCTTCTATCGACTCTTTTTTTTTTTAAGATTTTATTTATTTGATACGGAAAGAGATAGAGAGAGCACATGGGCACCTGGGTGGCTCAGTTGGTTAAGTGACTGCCTTCAGCTCAGGAGTCGCAGGACTGAGTCCTGCATCAGACTCCCTGTTTGGCGGGGAGTCTGCTTCTCCCTCTGACGTGCCCCCCCATCTCATGCGCTCTCTCTCTCTCTCTCTCTCTCTCAAATAAATAAATAAATAAAATCTCTAAAAAAAAAGGAAAGAAAGAAAGAGAGAGAGAGCACAAGCAGGCAGAGGGACAGGCAGAGGGAGAGGGAGAAGCAGACTCCCCGCTGAGCAAGGAGACCAATGTGGGGCTCAGTCCCGGGACCCTGGGATCATGACATGAGCCAAATAAAGGCAGACACTTAACTGAGCCACCTAGGACTCTTCTATCTAAACTTACAAAACCAGTTAGAGCCATTTGTTTCCCTGAGTAAATCCTTGCATTTAAGTTAGGTGTTTTACAAACATCAAGGGAGTTAGAAACAATCACCCCCTCTTAGCATGCCTTTCCTTTTCACAGCTGCACCTCTCAGAAGAGGTCAAGCTTTGCCAAAACTCAGGAGACCCATAATGATTTTTCTTTTCCCTCAGATTATACTAGATAAAAACCAAAGCTGATATTAAGAATCAAGGATTTCATCAGGCATAGTAAATATATCTCCATTCCTGTCATCATGTAGACAATGCAGATTAAGTGTTTGGAAGAAGGGTACTACCAAAACTGGATTTGTCCTTTAAAATTCGTGAATACTTGACTTTAATGTAAAAAATGTAAGAGTGCCTATTAAA
The DNA here is from genome assembly GCF_003265705.2 of Callorhinus ursinus. Classification (NCBI taxonomy): domain Eukaryota; kingdom Metazoa; phylum Chordata; class Mammalia; order Carnivora; family Otariidae; genus Callorhinus; species Callorhinus ursinus. The sequence continues at coordinate 23,978,733 of NW_027397076.1, forward strand.
TGTTAAAATGGCACTCATTTTAAAACACAAATAAATTTAAGAATAAGAATACTTCTGTGTTAAAATCTCTAGTTTTAAATTAAACACAAAAGAAGGGATTATAGGGAGAAACAGGATATTTTTATAGCCAGGGGATTACTTACCATGCCTCCTAAATAGGCATGGTAAAGAGACTTAGATTCTAGTTTTAACTTTTTCACCAACTAGCTGCATGACCTGAAATTTCATTTACTTTCTTTAGACCTTACATTCCTTATCTTTAATGGGAGTCTATTACCATCAGCAATCTCTAAATTCCTTAACGCTTAAAGACTCTCTCATTCTAGATTGATCAGAGAAGGGTTTTTACCACTAGTTTCACTGACAGTTTTTAAGCCTACCTTTTTTTTTCTTTTTTTAAATTTTATTTTATTATGTTATGTTAATCACCATACATTACATCATTAGTTTTTAATGCAGTGTTCCATGATTCATTATTTGCATATAACACCCAGTGTTCCGTGCAGTACATGCCCTCTTTAATACCCATCACCAGGCTAATCCATCCCCCCACCCCCTCCCCTCTAGAACCCTCAGTTTGTTTCTCAGAGTCCATAGTCTCTTGTGGTTCGTCTCCCCCCCCCATTTCCCCCCCTTCATTTTTCCCTTCCTATTATCTTCTTCTTTTTTTTTTTTAAACATATACTCTGTTCTACCCCACATCTGGGTAAGCTGATAAGAAAATCTGTGTGGCCCCTTCCTTTGGTGCCAGGGGAAGTTCAAATCACATAAACCCTGACCAACCTGGACCTGACTGTACCTACCCTGCCTCACTAGGAGTCCCTTGTCTGAGTAATAAAATTTCTCTCAAATTCATGTGGTGTGTAGTGTCATCAGAATCAACATTCTACTTATTATTTGAGAGAGGGGTCCATCTTTGTCTTATGGAGCAATTATATATATGATCTGCACTGATTTTTGGTGATGGCTAATTCAACATGTCATCAGTGTCAAACAGTCCCTGAGCTGACCCCAACAATTCCCATGTCCTGGTGTTCATGTCTTTGTGTAATCCCTCCCTTTGAGTGTAGATGGGGCCTGTGACTTGCTTCCAACCAACAGAATATAGAAAAGGTAATGGATGTCTCTTCAGTGATTACATATTTTAAGGCCAAAATTATGGGAAGTCACTCCCATTATACACACACACATACATACACACACATATACATATATATGTGTATATACATATATATACATTATACCTACATATATATATACACACAAATACATACATATATATAAACTCCATTTTGTTAGAAGAGAGGCTAGAGACTCTATATTGTCTTTGATGAAGTAAGTGGTCAGGTTGGAGAAGTCCATGAGTCAAGAAATTGTAGAGGTTCTCTAGGAACAAGGTTAGCCTCAAGCTGATAAAAAAAAAATCTAGGGCCCTCAATCACATAGCTATAAGGGAATAAATTCTTCCAACAATTTGAATGAGTTTGAAAGTGAATTCTGCCCCAGTTGACCCACTAGATAAGAGCACACCCTGGCTGATCATTTCATCTCAGCCTTATGAGTCTTGGAGCAGTACATCCAATTAAATCATCCCTAGATTCCTAATACAGAAAACTGTAAGATAATAGATGTGTGTTGTTTTAAATGGCTAAACTTGTGGCAATCTGTTATGCAATAGTGGAAAACTAGAACAGAATTCCTAAGACTGAAATAGATGGGTAACATGAAATAGATGGGTAACATTTTTGAAAAGAGGGGAAGGGGCCTGTATGAGCTGAAGAAACAAGCAAACAAATAGACAAAAAGTCTAAGTTTAGGAAAATAAGTCCTCACTTGGTTTCACATAATCAAAAGCCCTTTATCAAATCTTGTCTCTGTGCTATTGCATATTGCCCTTGAATGAAAGTGATTCTAGCTACACCAGAGGAAGAATTTGGCAACTCTACCACAAATAATACAGCATTCACCAGTTAGACTAGTAACTTATGTGGGTCATGTGATTAATGCAGTTTTGAAATTAATTCATCTTCATAATAGGGTTATAACAGATTCTGAAAAACCATCCCATACATTTTCCCCAGTATCTGAGTATGTAGTTAGAGTGAACTTGCTCAGCAATTGGAAAGTTTAGCATATTGACTCTGATTCACAGAGTGAAAACTATTGTGATCAGAAAATCAGAAGAGTCATATGTAAGTCTACAGAAGTGCTCCTTTCTACCAAAATATATCCATTTTTAAAGTATGAAATCCTCAGTGGAATCAAATATAGTATCCCCATTAATGATTTCAAAGATGCAGATGGCTTCTAGCATATCCCTATTTAACTCACTTGTTTGTCCTCTCAGAAGATGGATCTTTAAGAATCAGAATCAATTGTCACAAGCTTAAACATTCAGTGACTTGACTATCAGCAGCTGCTATTCTAGATATAGTCTCTTTACTCAAAACAGTCTCTGAAACCTGGTATGTAGCCATATACCAAAAAAAAAAAAAAAAAAAAAAAAAGGCAAAACAAACAAGCAAAAAAAACAAAAGAAACTTAAGAAACTTTTAACCCCCTATCTCAATAAATGTAGACTATAAGAATTAGTTTACTTTTACCTGGCAAGGACCACAGGTCAGTTCCACTCTCTTCTCTCAGGACAACATCTTGAACTTCATCATATTTCAGTTCTCAGAGACCATTATCATCTTACTGACATTGATAACATCATGCTCATTGAATCTAATGATCAAAGATTACCCTAGAAATCATGGTAAAGCTGACATATTCTAGACTTGGGGGAAAAAACAAAACTCACAGAGAATGTAGCTATTTGTCTTCATTGGAATACAAATATTCTAATTACGGATTTTCCTAGTCAGCCAGCCATGCTTTTGCCACCATCAACAACTGAGGACTTTGTGAATTTCTTATTTATCTTTATGGTATCCTATAGAATATTGCATCTGACTATTGGATTTACTAAACAACACAAGTATACCAATACTTTCATGCTCTGAAGACTCATGGTGTTAGCATGTACCTTAACACCCCAAAGCAGCTGGACTTCAAGGACTTGTCAATGAATCAGTTGTAGCAACCAGAAAATAACACCTTGTGTGGTTGGGTGCTTTCCTAAATGCTGCAATTTGCTCTGAATGAAGTTATTGACATAGCAAGGATGCATAGAACTTGGAATTAAGAGGTAGAAATGGCAATACTACCTCTCACTATTTACCCAATAAGGCTAACAATCAATTTTGTTCTCCCTAGGACTCTGTGCTGGTTAATTTTTAGGTTTTAAAAATCCCACTCTATCCTGGGGACACAGCAGTTATTCCACTGAACTGGAATTTGAGACTGCCATCTGGTCATTTGTGGATCCACATGGCAACAAACCAACAACCAAAAAAAGGAGATGATTGTAGTGCCTTGTGGGTTTGATTCTGAACATCATAAATAAAGGATATTACTGCCATAAAATGAGGAAAGGAGGATAGTTTATATCTGATGTCTCCTAAATTTCCCAAGGCCAGTATTAAATGTTAACGGGAAACTACAACAATCTAGTACAGATCTAAAATTGTTCAAGTCCCCAAGGAATCTAGACATGTACCCCCACACCAGGAAAATAAACAAACTATCTAAGTTATTAGCTATTGGTAAATCATACATAGAATGAGTCATGGAGAACGAAGTTACAGAACCCAACTATGGCCTCATGACCAGTTATAAAAATGAGGTTGGAAATACCTATCTACATTTTAATTCATATGAAAGTATCCTTCAATATTCATATATGTTGTATTAGTTATGTTGATGATAGTTTACTTTATAATTTTTTATTAAAGATATCAAGACAATAAATAAACTTCAAAGATAATGAACATTACTCAGCTAGAGATAGATTCAATGACTGATGTACTCTATATAAAAAAGAATAAATGTATTTCCCTTTGCACCAGGGAAAATTATGTTAATCAAGAGCACTTGTTTATTGCTTTGCTGTTTGGAAGATTTAGAATAGATAAAGGATGTATATAGAGGAATGTTAAGAAGTCAAAGGAATAGACTTTGCTAGATCGTCCGTTGGTCAATAGTGTTTACTGGCACACTTTCCTCCTTCTTCCACATGTCTACTATACTGTAGGATCCGGCCTTTTCACCTCTACTTACAAACCAGGATCTACATGTAAATTTGCTTCTGCCAATTAGAAGTACTCACGGCACATTTAGAAGGTGGAAGTGAGGCATAAACCAACATCTTGTAATGCGTCCTCCTGGAAGGTAAGGTTGAGACACGAGTATTAAGAAGTGGTTCATAATGGTGCAGCATCAACTTCCTGACCCCCGTACTGAAGACATTGCCATGTGTTCTTGAAATCAAAACCTCCAATGTTAGCCCACTGAAACCAACTCCTCCGATACTTACAGCAGTTTTGTAAACACAAGTACTACTTAAGCACAGTATTTTATACACACATTATTATAGTCCTTTCTGCTTAAAATATTTAGATTGTTCTGAGCTTAGGAAAAGAATAAGTTGTTCTTAATCTGATAAATAATGCCTACAAAATGAAAAATAACCACAAGAAACATACACTTAATGGTAAAATATTGCCAACTTTCCCTTGAAATTGGGAACTAGTAAAGATGCCAACCGCTATCAGTTCCATTTGACATTATACTAAAATTCCTAACCAGCGTGATAGGGCAATGAAAAGGCATAGGATCAAAAAGGAATAAGTGAAATGTCATTATTCACAGATAACATGCCTCAAAAGAATCTACAGAAATCTGTATTTTAAGAGTCTACCGAATTAATAAGTAAATTTAACAAGGTCTTTGTATAGAAGGTCCATATACAACCAATTTTATTTCTATATACCAGCAATAAACAAATAGAAAATGAAATTTTAAATGATAGCTTTTACCATAGCATCAAAAGTCACCAAATACCTAAAAATATCTAATGAAATATGTTCAAAACATTAAAAGAAATTAAAGAAGATATAAATGGAACTTTTTTTTTTTTTTAAATCTCTTATACCTCCAAAAGTTCCTTAAGAATAGGGCCTAGGTCATTCATGTTTGTATTCCTTCAGGATTTGGCAAGGTGCCCGGCATATATTAGGTGCTCAAAAAAAGGTGAAACACGTTTATTTTTTTTTAAAGATTTTATTTATTTATTTGACAGAGAGAGACACAGCAAGAGAGGGAACACAAGCAGGGCAAGTGGGAGAGGGAGAAACAGGCTTCCCACTGAATAGGGTACCCGATGTGGGGCTCAATCCCAGGACCCTGGGACCCTGACCTGAGCCAAAGGCAGACGCTCAACGACTGAGCCACCCAGGCTCCCCGGTGAAACACATTTAAACATGCAAAATTTTCTATTATTTTAACCATTATTTTTCAATCCCTACAGGAGGTGATACTTATATTGAAATCTGACATTTCCCATCTCTTCATAGTTTTTCCATTCTAAAGAATGACATCATGGGGAAAAACACTGAGCTAGTCAAGGAGAAAATAAAAATGTTTTAAGATCTGCAAAGGCAATCCACAGCACCTGGTAAAACAAGCTTGAGTTAGGGGTGAAAAGGAGTATAATCTCCAAATTTTACACTTAAATTTCTCATTGCTCTATAGGAAATAAATTGCATGTTAAAAACATCTGCTTTAGCAGATTTTGTGTAAATTACATATGTTTCCTAATTATTTTAGACTGCTACCTTTGATTAAATACAGTGGGTTCAAGAAATAATATAACTCCCTAAATTGCTTTTTATGTTAATTTCACTGTCAAAAAGACTGAGCCGAATCGATGGACAACTTAAGTGCTGAGTTATTTTGATAAGATATTTGTACTCAAAAAAATGCAGATATCCTATTGCATTCACACTATTATGACAGCTTCATGAGAAAAGTATTAGTTTCCTAAAAGTTTTAAATATTGGAGCTGCTTAGAAATTTAAGAGCAGAGCTGTAGTGGTCTCCATGAACAAAGGGGCCTCCCCTTATCTTCTAATAGCGATGATGTCTGGAGTAAGCAAACCCTGATATAAATAATATAAGCACGTATCCATTGTGTTCACTCCAGTGCCACATGGGTGTTAGTGTTTCTACTAGGGCTGCTAGACCACCTGGTACCTATGTTATTCTCCTTTTGTCTGCAGTATACAGAAGATAGTAAAATCTAAAAAAAAAAAAATTTGATTAGTGAGTAATGAATTAACAAAGAATAAATGCTACATATTCGTTTTTACTATAAATAAAATAAGCAATACTGCCCAATATAATTAAGATTTTCTCCAGTATATTACATTTTATACCATTGATACATTACAAAAATATATATAAAATCTATTTCTTTTTATCTAAACTTAGTCCATAATCTCCTATTCCTGCCTGGTTTTAGAAAACTTAATCTTACAAATGCAAAAAACTCAGTCTTGTTTGGTTAAAACTCAGTGTTTCTAAGTTAATTCTTAGCCAATTTGGGTTCTCTCACTGCTTCTTCTTCTTGCCTCTTCCCTGTGTGGCATCTAGGTTTGAAATAAGCCTATATATAATTTTATGCATGAGGAGGGGAATGTACATTATGAAAATCAAGAAAGATCACTCAAGAACAAGCAAAGGCTATTTATTCAGGGCTTTCTATAGCAAAGGAGTCTGCTATCATCACTTAAATTTGGCAAAGACTCAAAGGCAGGCAGGGGATTGGAAAGTTTTATAAGCAGAAAAAAGGGAGGCTTCAGGTAGGCTGTGATAGGATGGTGTTGGCATAGCGAAGACACAGGTGGGCAGACGAGAAGTGGGGCATCCTATGCGATTGCTCAGGGGAGCATATTAGCTTTTTTCTTAAGTTAGAAGCAGAGGGGTACAAAAACTAAAGCTGGCAGTTATTAAACCAGATCTTAACCTTTGGGGGCTGATTGCTACAAAGGTTGTGGTTTGGCTTCCTCAACCAGTTGCTGCAGAGATTACGGGTCAGAGCTCTGTTTTTATGTATGGTCTGGCCATTGTCCATTTGTATACTCAATATTTCTGTATTTGGCCCAGGATGGTATTTTGCCATTTCTGCTGAGTTGCTCTTTGTTCCTCTATGTATTGGACTAAATCATTTGCCCCAACTAAAAATATTTATGTTTGCTGTAGCCCATAGGCTCCAGTTGTCAGAAACAAGCACATTGTGAGGTCCCTTCCAGGCATCCAGCCCTCCTACTCATTTCTAGACCCCTTCTAGGGTAGCAATGGCTATGGAATGGGTCTCTGGGATGCTGCTCTCAGACATGCTAGATTCAGCTCATCTCAACAAGGTTTCCCAGTTAATTTTCCTCTGATATTTTTATCATTTTTTTAATGGGAAAGGGGACTCCATCCTATAGTTTATGGAGCATATTCTAAGTTCTGGGTTCTTCAAGATTTGGTGCTGAAAGATTAAAGCAAAGATTTTAGAATTACAAGCATGCTAACAAGCATATCTTTTCCCAGCAGATGGGGCATTCCCAAACAAAGGAACACGATGGCTCTCAGGGCAAGGCCTTTTCTAGAGCTTTCCAATAATCTTCTTAAAGGATCAAAAGCCAAAAAATTAATTCTTTGTTGACTTTTTACTGTCCCTATCTGCAGGCCATGAAGAGAAAGCCATCACGCCTTCATTACTGCTTGAATGGAGTGAGGGAGAGGAGAGCAGGCCAATCGATTCTGAGTAGGAAGAAGAGGTTAGTAAGAAGTTTTTTTAAAAAATTATATTAAAATCTTTCTCATATCTCTTTAAAGTACCATTTTTGTATGTGCTCTCCAATACATTGATTAATTTGACTCTGAAACAATCCTTCATGGACATATAGAAACCATTTGTACTAATAAAGATAAAGGTCCACGGACTTAACCAAACATCACACAACTTAAAAATAGCAGCAGCCTGGGTGGCTCAGTTGTTGGGCGGCTGCCTTCTGCTTGGGTCATGGTCCCAGGGTCCTCAGATCAAGTCCCGCATCGGGCTCCCTGCTCGGCGGGGCGTCTGCTTCTCCTTCTCCCTCTGCCCCTCCTTCCTGCTTGTGCTCGCTCTCTCTCTCTCAAATAAATAAATAAAATCTTAAAAAAAAATAGCAGTGGAAAGGTTAAAATTCTAGGAAAAGAAACTCCTTTAACAAACTTAGAATATACAACAGGAATATACAGTAATAAAAGTGGTTTGTGTTACAGGCATCTTTCTCTTTTTTTTCCCAGTTTTACTGAGAAATAATTGACATACATCACTATATAAGTTTAACGTTTACAGCATGATGGTTTGGTTTACATATAACATGAAAGACTTCCACAATAGGGTCAGCTAACAGCCACCTTCTCACAGAGATGTAAGAAAAAGAAAGAAAACAAGGAAAAGTTCTCCTTGTGATGAGAACTCATAGGATTTATTCTCTTAACAACTTTCCAATATATCATATAGCATGTTAGCTATAGTCATTGTGTTGTACATTACATCCCCAGTCCTTATTTCTCTTATAACTGGAAGTTTGTGCCTTTTGACCCCCTTCCTCTAATTTCCCCTCTAGCCTTCATCTCTGATAACCACAAATCTGATCTGAATGTGTATTCTGCTGTTGTTAGATAGAATGTTCTATGTATTCTGTTAGGTCCATTTGATCTATAGTGTTATTCATATCTGCTATTTCCTTACTGATTCTCTGTCTAGATGATCTATCCATTCTTGACAGTGGGATATTAAAATCCCCAACTGTTATTGTATTACTGTTTATTTCTCCTTTTATTTTTTTTATTATGTTATGTTAATCACCATACATTACATCACTAGTTTTGGATGTAGTGTTCCATGATTCATTGTTTGCGTATAACACCCAGTGCTCCATTCAGTATGTGCCCTTTTTAATATCCATCACCAGGCTAACCCATCCCCCCACCCCCCTCCCCTGTAGAACCCTCAGTTTGTTTCTCAGAGTTCATAGTCTCTCAGGTTAGTTCTGTTCGTTTTTGCTTCCTATATTTAGGTATTCCAATGTTGGGCCTATAAATATTTATAATTGTTATATCTTCTTGATACATTGATGCCTTTGTCTTTTTATAATGTCCTTCTTTGTGTCTTTTTACCATTCTTAGTTTAATGTTTATTTTGTTTAATGTAAGCATAGCTACTCCTGAGTTTTGTGTGGGGTTATTTTTTTGTTTTGTTTTCTTTGGTTACCATTTGTTTTTGTGTAGTTACTACAGGTTTTCCCTTTGTGGTTACCATGAGGCTTACATAAAATATCTTTAACATCTAACACCTTATTTTAAACTGATAACAACTTAAATTCAATACAATTCATAAGCTGTATTTTTATTTCTCTTTCCCTCACATTTTAGGTAATTATTGTTACAATTTACGTGCTCTCACATTGTGTAACTAGTAAGATTATTGTGGTTATGGTTACTTTTACTACATTCATTTGTTCATTTTTTTTAACATTTAAATTAGTGTTGTAAGTGAATTATACACCACTATTACCATATTACAGAATCTATGACCATATATATCTATATCTCTATATAGATATCTCTATCTATATATATCCATATATATAAATATATCATTACAGGTGAGATTTATATTACCTTTTAATGTTTTTATGATGTTTATTAGTGTTCTGTTATTGTCACTCAACTTTCTTTAGCATTTCTTGTAAGGCAGGTCTAGTGGCAACAAACTCCGCTTTTATTTGTTTGGGAAAGTCTTTTTCTTTTGTTTCTGAAGGACAGCTTTACCAAGGATAGAATTCTTGGTTGACAGTTATTTTCCTTCAACATTTTGAATATGTCATTATATTCTCTCCTGGTTGAAAAATTTCTGTTGAGAAATTTGCCAATAGTCTTAGGGTAGGGAGGGGCAACATACAATGCTTGGCAGGAGGGGTGGGGAGGTTGGTTGTACCCCGGGGTTATCTTTTCCCACTGCAAGCTTTTCCCACTGGAAGCTCAGGGCAGACATCTCCACATGGTACTGCACTGGCCTGAGTGAGGAGCATGTAGTCAACATGTACGTGTTTTGCTTACTCTTCTAATGTGGCCTTTCTTAGTCTCTGTGGTGCAGGGGGTTCTAGGTGTCTCCATGTTCTAGGATTCTCTCAGTGGTATCTTGCCCTTGGTAACTTGCCTAGTTGTTAGTTGTTCTTCTTGTGAGTGGGAGTGAAGTCAGGAACCACCTACATTGCCATCTTGGTCATGTCCACAGCCATTTCTTAAGAATGGGTTTACAAAGTTTTTCTTTCACTAAACATTTAATATTCTTTGTCTTATTCTGCATTGAGCACACTTTGTAGAATAAAGTAGGATCTGAAAGGGAAATAGATCTTAATTATCAGGAGAGAATCCCAAGAATAATCAAATTGGCATTGTACTGCTTTTTAAAAACACTCTGGTTGCAAATGGTTATTTGATATTTGTAATTTCTAATATTTAACTTTACCTTTAAAAATTTGTCAGACACTTAACTATGAACAAGTGTTTATTACTGTTCAAGGTAATTCTCTTCTAAATTTATTTCTCTTACTGCCTTTCTTTTAGAAGGTGAGATACAAGAACTATGTAACAACAGTTTTAGAATTTAATTTCTATTTTAAGGTCCTTCTCCATGAAAATCTTCATTCACTGTCAAAGCAATCATCAAATAAATGTAAATTAAATTAATAATTATGTAACACCTTTTTTTTCTATTAAGTTACTATATTTTCAAGTGATAATATCTAATGCCAGGAGAGGAAGGTGAGTCAGGACCTAATATAGAATTCTATTAGAAGTGTAAATTGGCATAAACTTACAAAAAGATGTTTATGTGTTTCAGTGGAAAACTATATCCTCTGTAGCACATTCTTTTGGATTATCATAGTCCAGTCTTGCTCTTGCTAATGTTATTTTGCAATGCTTTGTAAGCAGTAGGTAACTAATATAGATAAATAAATGCTATCCTGTCTCCTAATGATTTGAATTGGCTTGTGTGGTGATGAGCACTGGGTGTTATACATAACTTTTTTTTTAAAGATTTTATTTATTTATTTGAGAGAGAGAGAGATTGAGAGACAGAGAGCATGAGAGGGGAGAGGGTCAGAGGGAGAAGCAGACCCCCCGCTGAGCGGGGAGCCCGATGTGGGACTCGATCCCGGGACTCCAGGATCATGACCTGAGCCGAAGGCAGTCGCTTAACCAACTGAGCCACCCAGGCGCCTGGGTGTTATACATAACTAATGAATAGTTGAACACTACGTCAAAAATTACTGTGATGTGATGTACTATATGCTAGCTAATTGAACATAATAATTTTAAAAAGGTTAAAAAAATGAATTGGCTTACCCCACTCTGTGGAAAAACTAGTTGTCTATTCATCTAGACATTCCTCTATTCCATATAAATCTGTGCTATTTTGACTTTCCCTTTGAAATGTTTATAACATTTGACTGGTTCCCTCATTTCTTATAAATAAAATAAGTCTTTTAACATGTGTCCATTTTATATCTGCGTGAAAGTCATGATTTTACATTTTCCTGAAAATTATCTTTTAACAAATCTTTCTGAAAGGTTATTTGGCAGTGGTTAACAAACTCATAAAAATATCCAGACTATGTGCTCAAATAACTTCACTGCTAGGACTTTGTCCTAAAGACGCAGTGAGAGACACATTTACAATGATGCTTATTTCAACATTATTCACAATCACAAAAATTTAGAAATATTTATTTAAAAATTAAAAAAATTATTAAATAAAATTTGGTTGCACATAACAATAATAAAAGCTGTATTCTATTAAATAAATTCAGCAAATGTGAAGGATTATAATCAACATACAAAAAGTACATTTCTATACATTAACCATATACCATCTGAAAAGTAAATTAAGAAAATGCATTTACAATAGCATCAACAATAATAGAATGAAAATAAAATTAACCAAGGAGATGAGACTTTTACACTGAAAACTACAAAATGTTGCTGAAAGAATTCAAAGAAGACAAAAGTAAATGGAAAATATGTGTATGTTCATAGATTGGAAGACTTAATATTCCAGATATCAATACTACCCAAAGTAATCTACAGATTTAATACAATTCCTATCAAAATCTCAGCAATATGCTTCACAGACATAGAAAACTCCATCTTAAAATTAATAGGAATGCTAAAGTGACCTTGAAAAGCCAAAACAATCTTGAAAAAGAACAAAGTTACAGGTCTCACACTTCCTGATTTCAAAACTTATTGCAAACCTGCAATCATCCATACACTGTGATACTGGCCTAAAGACAGACATACAGACCAATGGAACAAAATAGGGAGCCCCGAAATAAATTCACATATGCAGTCAAATGATTTTTGACAAGAATGCCAAGACCATTCAATAAGGAAAGGAAAGTCTTTTCAAGAAATGTTATTGAAAAAACTGGATGTCAACATACAAAACATAAAGTTGTATGCTTATCTTAAATCATATATAAAAGTTATCTCAAAGTGGATTAAAGACCTAAATATAAGAACTAAGACTATAAAACTCTTAGGAGAAATGACAATAAATTTTGCAATAATTTCTTCGATATGACATCAAAAGAACGTGAAACAAAAGAAGAAATACATAAAGTAAACTACATTAAAGTTTAAAACTTCTGTTAATGAAAGAAGATGACAGAATTTACAGAATGAAAGATAAACCATAGAATGGGAGAAAATATTTGCAAGTCATCTATATGAGAAGAGTTCATCTCCATAACATATAAAGAATTCCTACAACTCCACAATCAGAAATCAAATAAACCAATTAAAAAGTAGGGAAGACTTGAATATCTATTTCTCCAAAGAAGATATACACATGGCCATTATGCATGGGAAAAGATGCTCAACATCACTAATGACTAAGAAATGCAAATCAAAATGACAATGTGATAGCATTTCATACCCATTGGAATGGCTACTACTAAAAAAATTATAATGTTGGCAAGGATATAGAGAATTGAAATGCTTGTGCATTACTGGTGAGACTGTAAAATTGCGCAGCCATTATAGAAAATTGTATGGTGGTTCTCAAAAAATTAAAAATAAAATTACCACATGATTTAGCAATGCCAAGGTCTTGAAAAGATGTTTCTATGCCCATACCCATAGCAGCATTATTCACAATAGCCAAAAGGAAGAAACAACCAAAGTGTCCATTGATGGATGAATGGATTCAAATAGTATCTACATAAAATAGAATATTATTCAGCCTTAAAAAGGAAGGAATTCTGGTATATGCTATAATGTGAATGATCCTTGAGGACATTATGTTAAATGAAATAAGCCTGTCATAAAAAAGATACCATATGATTCCACTTATATGAGATACCTAGAATAGTCAAATTCATAGAGACAGAAAGTATAATAGCAGTTTCCAGGAGTGGGAGGGAGAGGGGAATGGGGAGTCCTTGTTAAATGGGTATAGAGTTTAAGTTTGCAAGATGAAAAGTGTTCTGGCATTGGATGGTGGTGATGATTGCACAAAAATGTGAATGTACCCGATACCCCTAAACTGTACACTTTAAAAATGGTGAAGATGGTAAATTTCATGTTATGTGTATTTTCCCACAGTTAAATTTTTCAAAAAGAAGCAAACTATTGAGTAAATATTATCTAATGTGTGTTTCCTCTGTGCATTATCCCATTTAAAATCCTTATACTCACTCAGAGGTATGCAATCTCAGCCTTTTTAGGCAGTATAATACAGTGGGTAAAAGACTGCAGGCTGTGGAAGCCCCTGTCTGGAGTGTGATTCTAGTGTCACCATTCTCTAACTCTATCTTCAAGCAATTACTAACTTCTCTATGCCTCAGATTTTTCATTTGTCAAAAGAGGAACATTGATTTAATATATGTGAAGCACTTGGAACAGGGAGGCAAATGACAAACATTCAACAAAGGTGAACCATTATTATCTCCAAGAATTTGATAACTTGTCCAAAATCATACAGCTAGTAAATTGTGGAGCTACAATATGAATCCAGATGCACTGGACTCCAAAAATCAAGCTATAAAAGTAAAACAACATGTCAGATGTCATCATTAAAATTATGTTTTTAAAAATTTGTGATAGGAGTATGTGCATGTATAGTTATCACTCATGTATAGTCCTATTATTTCCATATTTACACATCTATTGAAAAAATAGGGAAAATAAAAATTCCTATTCAGATGAATAACTTTCCAATAAAAAGCACATTCATGAAATGTGAAAGTTTATATAGAAAACAGATCAGATGGTGTGATGAAGTTTCCCAAACATAAGATAGAAGTCCCCACAGAAAAATTTGATCAAGCACATCATAATTTGCTTGTATTTTTAATTTTACTCTACAATATTTCCAGTTCACATATAATAATTTGTGATACATGGAAACAGTTGAATGACAATGCATAATTATTGATAATGAATAAGCCTTAGGTTTTTATACTTCCTTCTTTGAGAGCTTATTGAAATTCTTCTCTGTCATTTAAATGGAGAACTCACATAGAAAGCAGCTGGATTTAATGTTGAGTAGTTTTTTGTTGATGTTTTTGGTTTTTAAGTTTTCATGTGCTTAGAGCACAGCAAGACTCCAAATGTCTTCATGTGCCTATTCCTCCTTTTAAGAGTCATCAGGGGAATGCATGAACATATGGTTGTACCTCTAAAGTCAATTGGTCATTGTCTGAGTTAGGGAAGCATCTAGCCTGTGTCTTGTAGTCATTGTATAGTCCTATGAGGCAGATTATTTCCAGAAGGTAACTGTGGTTGCATGGTCAGAAGAAAGAAATTAAGACATGGGGAACCAGTATGGGAGGAAATCTGATGTTTCACTGGAAGACCTTTTATATCTTCTGAATTTTATAACACATATAGGTATTATCTATTTTTTTAAATAATAATTGTTAAAGTGTTTAGAATTTGGGGAAAAAACAAAAGGTTATTGTCTAATCATGCCAGAAAATGAATTTTTATGCCACAAAATCTTCAGCATATAATTTTACCAAGTGCACAGAATATTTCTTCATGATATATGTGAAAAGTTTGTTGATATAACTAATTACAAACTATCATGTAGTGATTATATATTAAAGTCAGGAAAGTTAATTTTAAGGCGTATAGTTTAATAAACATATGCCTCATTATTATAGCAACAGAAGTGAGTTAAGCATGGAGAACATAGACATATAATACATAACATCCAACTTCAAGAACATGTATTCTGATCAGAGAAAAGGAATGTATGTTAATACAGATTAAAATTAAAATCACATACAGTGATTGACATTTATGTACTAGGCACTCTTCTAAGTGCTTTAAGTGTTTTTATTTCATTATCATGATAAACCTATGAGGTAGGTGTTGGGGTTAATGCAGAGTATGAAATCATCCATAATACCTGGCTTGCTAAAATGTAACGCTGAGGCTGCTGAGGGCAGGGCAGATTTCAGAGAAGGGCGTAGGCCCTTGGAATCCCAAGGCCTGCGTGACCACTCTGAGTTGGAATGCTGTGGGGAGTTGCCTTCCCAGAAGTTTTCCTAGCCCAAACAGCGGCCCTGAGATCTAAGAGATGTCTGCATTGTCCCTTAGGCTATGTTTAGCAGAACTCGTAGAACACACAGATTAGCATATCGTATCTTTCCTGGAAACAGATCCTCCCAGTTCCAGTAAGACCCCTTGCACACATCACATGCTTGAGAAACAGTGATAAGGATTTGTGATTATCCTTGAAGGACCAATAAAAGCAGGAGCAAAGAAGAGCAAAGGGTCTCCCTCTCTGAGTGTTGACCCCCTTGTCTTCTCCTCTCTTTCACGGCAAAGTTTGGAGTCATCTTTCATCCATCGGTACTGGGATTGCTGGTCATTCCCGGCAGGGAGGTACTATTTATTAGCCCTAAAGTCCACTTGGGAAAACCATGGCATAGAAGGTATAAGTAACTTGATAGTCACAGAATCAATAAGTGGCAGAGAAAATGTGCATCCAAATTTGGATCTAAAGAAAACTCTCTTAACTATTAAGCTAAAGTACCTTCCTTACTTCTGAGATGTAGATGTTAGCTGGGGTGTCTCTGACATATGAAAGTTAAGTTAACATGAGATACCTTCAAAATTCCAGTGTTGTGCCCCTGTAAGACTAGAAAGTGTTGCAGATAATTTTAATACCCAAAGGCCTAGGTTCCTGTGATTCCCTCTAATTTTGGCCTCTAATACCCCTAAATTTTGTTTTGCTTCTTAGCTAACATGGATGCAAAACTGAGCTCACTCTCAAGTAATCAAAAAATGAAAATAAAGTCTCCAATCAATTTAAATGAGTTAATCTTTAATGAAAACATGGGTAGAAGTCAGAGAATGCAGTGTTGATGCCATTTTCCTTTTTTTTCTTTTTTTCCCTCAACTCCCCTCACTCAATTCTCTCTCTACTCCTGTGTGCCAAGTAGTCATCAAATGAGGAATGGCTTATTACGTTCAGACATTGCACACTGACTAGAATTTGGAGGGGAAAAAAAGCCTGTATCTCAGTGCAACAGACATAACTGAGCTTCTCACATCAGTTACTTACCTATACTCTAAACAAACTACAGCCTATGCCTTGGTCCACAGAATTGTAATAGGTAAATCCATACTCAGGTGCAGGTTTTGAATTAGCAACTTCATATTTGTCCTTGAGACAATATTTTCTGATTAGTCTTTGCCCCTTATAACACCATCCTCTTGAAATGCAGAGTTCATAGCAAAGCAATAAAATGCAGAGTTGATCTAAGCAACAGGCATACAATTAAGGTAGGAAGAGAAGTTTCTTATTCTACAAAGAGAAGCAAATATAAATAATAAAATATTGTCTAGGACATAAGAAAACATTAATAGTGAATGTCTCTTCATTAAACAGCATTCATAATTCTTTATTTTTATTGACCACTTAGAAAAAATTATGATTTTTACACTGTCACAGAACAAGTAGAAAAAATGAGACAAGACTTATAATTTTTATAGCTGATTTAATGTACAGTTCCAACACATTTCTGATAGTTACAAAAATTTCTCTTTCACTCTGAGACAACAGGAAATAACCCAATAATGTGGGGTCCATGGCTCTTCTTGCCCTCCCTCATCATTATTGCTGATGGAGGCTATATCACTTTAATGAATTTTATGCAGGGAGAAGCCTATTTGGAAGCTCTTAGAGAACACACAGCATTATTTTTATAAACTACTTTCTTGTTTGGGGTGAATCCTAGTTCTTTGAAGCAGAATGCTACACAACAAACCTCAAGGTAGAGAAGGTCATTAAAAGGACATTTAAACATAAAGAACTTATACAACTCAACACCAAAAAACCACAAATATTCTGGTTAAAAAAATAAGCAGAGGACCTGAATAAACACTCTTCCAAAGAAGACATACAGATGGCCAACAGACACATGAAGAAATGCTCAACATCACTAATCGTCAGGAAAATGTATATCAAAACCACAATGAGATATCACCTTACACCTGTCAGGATAGCTAGAGTCAAAAATATAAAACATAGAAAGCGTTGGTGAGGATATGCAGAAAAAGGAACACTTGTGCACTGTTGGTGGGAATGCAAACTGGTGTAGCCCCTGTGGAAAACAGTATGATGGTTCCTCCAAAAGTTAAAGATAGAAATACTATATGATCTAATAATTCTACTACTGGGAATTTATCCAAAGAAAATTTTAAAAAAACAATTTGAAAAGATATATGCACCTCAATGTTTATTGCAGCATTATTTACAATAGTCAAGATATGGAAGCAACCCAAGTGTTCATCAAGAGATGAATGGATAAAAGAAGAGGTGGTATGTATATATGTATATATGTATGTATACATATGTACACACACACACACACATTCATACACACACACACACGCACACACACATACACACATAGGAACATTATTCAACCATAAAAAGAATGAGATCTTGCCATTTGCCACAACATGGATGGACCTTGAGGGTATTATACTAAGTGAAATAAGTCAGAAGTGGAAGACAAATACCTTATGATTTTACTTATATATGGAATCTAGAAAATAAAACAAAAATCAGAAACAGACCCATAAATAAGGAGAACAAACTGATAGTTGCCAGAGGGGAAGGGGGTGGGGGGATGGACAAAATGGGTGAAGGGGAGTGGAAGATACAGGCTTCCAGTTGTGGAATGAATAAGTTGTGGGGAGGAAAGATGCAGCATAGGGAATCTCATTAAAAAATTGGGGGGGCATTTAATTTCCTACTCCCATCTAATGTTTTCACTACCTCTATTTCTGCATACCCTAGAACATTTTCCAGGCAGAGCTACAAAGTAAATACAGGTCTTCAAGTTCCTCATTTTTTTACTACAAGTGTCCATTTGCATATTCTTCATTCTTTAATGGAGGTCACAAATACACACACATAAATACATACACACATAAAAACATACATAGATACATAAAGAGGTAGGTACATGCTTACATAAAATTAACAATGCTATGGGCATATGGGTGGTATTTTGAAAGTCCTAGGCATGTGGAGTTCATCAAGTCTATGTTACATACCTTGTACACTCAAGGTGAACATGCTTGTGGCAGTTAAACAAATGAGGTGATTGATGAAGTGGTAAGAGTAAAGTAATTAAGGTAATGGTCTTGGTAATCAGTCACCCAGTAATCCAGAATTAGTAGACAGATGGCTAAAGAATGACCAAAGGATCATGAAGTTGCTGAAATTTCTAAGGTCTTTACTTTTTGATACTTCAGAAATCAGTCTATTAAAGAATTGAGCTATTGGGCTGTGAATGGAAACAAGGTATTCCAGTTACTATAGCAGCACAATGCAAACTTAGCTGTGTAAACTACCATTTAATTATGCTCCCAGATTCTGTTGTTCAGGCATTCAGAGAGGGCAAAGCCAGGACAACTTTCCTACCCCCCCACCTCCCACAATGTCTGGTGCTTTAGGTAGGAAAATACAAAGGCTAGAAGTAACAAAATGCCTGGAAACTGAAATCATCTGAAGGCTTAAAGGCTTGTTAATTCATATATCTGATAGGAAATGCAATCAGCAGGATCCAATCTTGGCTAGGACAATTTTGCTTAAGTCTTAAAAGCATCAGTCCCCAAAAGACCAAGCTTTCTTGCTTTTTATAACTTAGACTCAGAAGTGACATGCACGTGACTTCTGCTGTAATCACAAGGACACTCAAATTCCCCTATTTCTCAAGGGGAGGAGTATTAGGGACATGTCATAAGAAGAGCATGTTAAGAAAGAAATAAGTTTGGAACTATTTTTGAGAAATACAATTTCCCACTGTCTGCCCTCTGGCCCCAAAAATTCATATATTCATATGGAAAAAGGTATGCAGCCCCTCCAAAATCCCTAAATCTAATCCAGTTGTAGGATCAGCCTCATGTTAAGAATCTTATTATCTAAATCAGGTCCAAGGGCAGGTGGGGCTAAAAATTTTAAATGTGATTACTTGGATATAGCACCTTCAGTACAATTTCTGTCAATCTAAAAACCTGAGAATAAAGTTATCTGCCCTATGCACACCCAACAAACAAAGGTGGGATAGTTATTGAATAACTCCTATAGACACTCCTATTTAAAAGGTGAGAACAGGGGCGCCTGGGTGGCTCAGTCATTAAGCGTCTCCCTTCAGCTCAAGTCATGATCCCTGGGTCCTGGGATGGAGCCCCTCATCAGGCTCCCTGCTCTGCGGGAAGGTGCTTCTCCCTCTCCCACTCCTCTTGCTTGTGTTCCCTCGCTGGCTGTCTCTCTCTCTGTCAAATAAATAAAAATCTTTTAAAAAATAAATAAATGGTGAGAACTAGAGAGGTGCCTGGGTGGTTCAGTAGGTTAAGTGTCAGATTCTTGATTTCAGCTCAGGGTTGTGAGATTGAGCCCTGCATCTGACTCCATGCTGGGTGTGGAGCCTGCTTAAGATTCTCTCTCCCCCTCCCCCTCTCTCTCTCACACTCTCTTAAAAAAAAAAAAAGTGAAAAACAGGAGACACATGGCAAGTATTGCTCCATGCCAATTTTGAAGTCTAGCATGTTTCTTAGTTAAACTAAGTCCTGCTCCCTGAGAGTTTCTCTCTGTGGCCCTTAGCTTTTCCCACTAAGCTCCTGGTTTCACTTTCTGGGCTCTTTGCTTTGCCTTCCAAGTCTTACTACCTTCCTTCTTCCTTTTCTATAAGTCTCTATAACTAATAGCTAAGAGGACTGACTATAACTAATCAGTCCTCTTAGCCTCCTTCTTCATAGCATAGTAACTAGGTTCTAAGAGAGTTTCAAGAAAAAAAGGTAGAAACTGTATTGCCTTTTATAACCCATCCTTGGAAATCGCATGGCATTATTCGTTTGTGGGCAGAAGTTCTCCAGATGTGAGAAGGAACATCATACATCTACATCTCAAAAGAAAAAGTGTTAAAGACAAATTTTAAAAAGAGCCTGTGGGATTGCACATAATGTTTTAGGCATTTGGAGAAAATATGATCAGCCATACTGGGCATTTGGGGGATTTGTTTGGCCATTTTAAACTCAATGGTTTTGCTGGATCTTCAGAATCTTAATCCAGCTTGGCTAATACTAAGCAAATGTAGGTATTGAGGCAGCCTTACTTAGAGGCAAAGTGGCCAGTGACTTCCTGTGTATAATAAGAAGCTCTACTCAAAACTAAACAAAAAACTTTTACCCCATCCTCTTGTATTAGTAAAGATAAGCTAGGATAAAGGAGAAAAAAAAACTCAAAAATGTAATGTCTAAAACATAATCATCTATTTCATGTTTTCTTAACAATTCTGAGTGATTGGGTGGTTTCCATTGCTAGCTCTGCTCCATAGAGTCATTCAGGGGCCCATGCCTCTAAGAGCAGTCTACCATCTTCAACAGTCAAATTCCAAAGTATTCTTGTAGGAGCACCATCCAACACAGCAAAAAACAGAAAACAGCACAGGACAAAAGTGCATACAAGGTTTATATGGGCCAAATCAGAGTGGTCTCAGTTTACTCTTTTTCCATTGCCAGAATTCTGTAATATGGTATACCTAACTGTAAAAGAAAGTAGGAACAGTAGCATAGTTTGTGCCCAGAATGGAGAAGCCATGTTTTCCTGAAAAGTACAAAAATTTCCTTCCAATACACTCTACAGACTCTTTTTTTTTTTTTAAGATTTACTTATTTTTGCGAGAAAGAAAGAGTGAGTGCAAGCGAGCACACACAAGTGGGGGGAGGGGCAGAGGGGGAAGCAGACCCCCTGCCCCGAGCAGGGAGGCCAATGTGGGATGCTTAACCCACTGAGCCACCCAGCGCCCTACACTCTACCAACTCTTTCCCAGCCACCATCTTCCCATTGAATCTCCGACTGTGAATATCACATGTGTTGTTCAGTCTCTCTTCATACTCCTATATCTATAACACACCCTTCTCTGTCCAGGTCTGTGCCTGACAGACTGACCTCAGGGCTGTATCCTCCAGGCTTGCTTGCCCTCTGGCTTCTAGTTGGGTCTAGCTGATGGGAGACAGACAGAGAAGGTCTAAAAGTAGGAAGAAAAGAGGTCAATGTATTGATTCCCTCCCCCCACACTCTCCCAGCCTTGCTGCAGCTCTAGCAGCTTCATTCTCAGGCAAAAGTTCCTGGAGGATGGCCAGTTTTCCAAAGCTTCAGTCCCTCTCTGGACTCTAAGGACACCATTCTATTTCCCGGCCCCTTCAAACCTATAGTTGTTAATAGCTTCCCACTAAGGTTAGTTTCTTATTATTTCACTATCTTTTGTTGGCTCTCATAATCATTCCTGCCCTTCTATAAATAGTTCCTTCATGAAAGTGTTCTTAAACTCTCTGAGGTGTCATCTATTTCCCACCTTGCCTCTGAATGATACAATCATTCTATGGACTTTAATTGGTTCAACATATAATTACAGGGTACCTATTTGTGCAAGTGTGGGATTCATAACAGAAATAAAAAGGAATTGTCTCAGTTATCTATTGTAGGTAACAAATTACACCAAATTTTAGTTCCTTAAAAAAATTTAGTATTTCTTAGAGTATTTATTTAGTATTTCTGTAGGGAAGGTATCTGGGTGCAACTTACATGGGTTTTTTGGTGCAGGGTCTCTGACAGGCTACAGTCCAAGTGTCAAGCAAGGCTGCAGGTCATCTTAAGGCTTGCCTAGCAGAGGATCTGCTTCCAAGCTCACACATATGTTAGTCAGAAGCCACCCTCAGTTTCTTGTCATATTGGCCTTTTAATACAGCTTATAACAGAGGAACTGGCAACAGTCATAGAAAGCAGTGAGGGGGAAAAAAGGGGACAAATAAGACAGAAGGAAGAATATTTTTGATTCCAGTCTCTAAAGTGTCATCTTATCATTTTGCCATATTGTATTCATTAAAAGCAAGTCCTGGATCCAGCCCACAGTCAAAGCAAGGGAATTACACACCAACATGAAGATCAGAAGGCAGGACTCACTGGGACACATCTCAGATGCTGCCTACCATATTCCCTAACCTTCTCAATGTTCCTGCTATGTCACTCCCTGCAGCTTGCAAGAACTACCAGGAGGGACTTTTGAGAGTATAGCCTATACACTCTTCTACCTCTTCCTTTCCACATCGGAAACTAACACAAAGCTAACTGCCCTTCTTTTTTAGCACACTCCCACTAAGATATAAATCAGTTAGCATTGTACCATACCACTTTTAAATGACAGTCATTGCATAAAGAAAGGGAAAAAATACAAATATCTCAATCAGTAATTTCTTGTAAATGTTAATGGCTAAGTGACCAATTCTATTCCACATTCTAATGGAATCTCTAACTGTATGCAGTCCCTTGCTCTATAATGAACCCCAGCATTCATGTTGGACAAAATGATTAACTCATTAGGGTATGGATTATTTAGTGGTCCCAACAGAGATTTATGCCCTTAAACACAGAGTTAGAATAAAGTTAATTTTTTTTCCTTTGTTGTATCCTACTGTGGACACTTGTTTTCTAAAGCCATGTCATCTTTTCCTTGAAAATAATATTTGTATGATGGAAGAGATTTATTGAGTAAAATTAGATTTCCAAAGGGATCAGCAGTAGATGTAGACTTCAAAGTAATGTAATTTATGCCACTGAGCTTCTTTTGACCTGTAAATTTATAACATGCCTGCTGTCACTTTCTTCCTCAGTCCTGAAGATGTGGAGCATCAGTCTTTGAAGGAAGACAGATGACCTCACAACACACCAGGCCTCCAGGGCTCCTCAACAATAGGGTATCAAAAGAAATTGCATTTTGGTTTTGAAGTGATGGCCAATAAATGACTCTGCAGCTCTGACTTCTTTTTTAATTCTCTTAAATCTCAAAACCAGCTAAAATATCAGGACTCTCTTAAGGAAGAAATAGTTTAATACTGAACAGATTATAAATTAACAGCCAGTAAATTTAATTGAGCCCGCATTAACCTGGTGAGCCTAATGAGATACTTTTAAAGTACAAAGAAAAAAAAAAGAGGAAAAAATTGTGCTCACTAGGCCAGCTTTTCCAATCTCTCTAGGCATTATTCTTGTCTTTTTTAATAAGAAATCCCTATTAATTATTGCATTTTCAAATGATACATCATACAAGAGCTCATTTTAGCATTGATTTTATCTCCTGAGTTCTTAAGAGAAAAATTAGATTCAGGACACAGTAAATCACACCACTCTACAAGAGTGGTACCTCAACATCACTTCCTGTACTGTTTTTTTCCCCTTTTTTCTTAAAATAAATTAAAATCTCTCCTCTATTTAAAATATGCATTATTCTGAAAGACTGGTCTACATTCCTTAACTCCTGTCTCATAGTCTTGACTCCCAATGTGGTTAAAGGATCAGTCTTGACTCACTCTTTAAACCTCCATTTTCAATTTTATGTTATCATCCTGCCAAAACTCTTAGAAATTTAACGGCACTTTTATCTAAACCAAGTGGAATTTCCAACTTTGCTCCCAATCCCAGATCTTTTCTTTACATTTGATTATACTTTACCATCTTTTTTTTTTTAAGATTTTATTTATTTATTTGACAGAGAGAAACACAGTGAGAGAGGGAACACAAGCAGGGGGAGCGGGAGAGGGAGAAGCAGGCTTCCTGCAGAGCAGGGAGCCTGGTGCGGGGCTCGATCCCGAGACCCTGGGACCATGACCTGAGCCGAAGGCAGACGCTTAACGACTGAGCCACCCAGGTGCCCCCTATACTTTACCATCTCTTAAAATGTGCTTTCTCTCAAAGAGACCTCCCTTCCCTTGAGTGGCTTCTTGCTCCACGCTTGTATCATCTCCTGAGCTTTCCTCCATTTCTATGCATTAGTCACCGTTAGGATCCATGCTCTCAATGCTCTGTGTCTAGATTAAGACAACAACCTCCCAGATGATGTCCTTACCGTTCGCTCTCCCTAGTTGTGTGCTGGAGCCAATTTGTAACAGTTTATGAGAGCAGTTTATTAACTTTTCAGGAGTTGTGCTAGCTGTTTTTAAACAAAGCAATTATTAAAAATCAAAATATATAAACTTACATGAACTTAAATAAATTATTTTTAAGTAAAGGTAATAAATATCCATATCTTATGACCTCCTCCTACTCTGCTACCTTTTAGTATTTCTTATGGTCTTGAGTTTATTTACATCTACATATCTGTAGAGTGGAAATACAATATAATGAAAGACTATGGCATATCTCTTCCAATTCTGCATTAAATAATGTCTGAAATCAGCCATGGTGGGACTATTTACACCACAGAAACTGAAAAATACTGGAAATCAGGACTTTGGTTTTTAGAGAGCCAGTTATTGAACATTTGCTAGCATGTGATTGTCACTGCACAGTAACACATCAGTCTCCTCTGCCTCATCTCTTTCTTGGGGAAGAACCCACGACTGGATATGGGTGCTGAATCAGTCAGCACTCTTTATAGAAACAAAACCAATAGGATAGGTATAAATATACATACGGAGATCGTTTATAAGAATTGGCACACATGATAGGGCACCTGGGTGGCCCAGTCGGTTAAGTGCCGACTCTTGGTTTTGACAGCTTGTGAGCTGAGGGTTGTGGAATCAAGCCCCACACTGGGCTCCACACTCAGTGCAGAGTCTGCTTGAGATTCTCTTTCCCCTCTTCCTCTGTGCCCCCCTCCTCTCAAATAAATAAATAAATAAATAATAAATAAAAAAGAATTGGCTCACATGGTAATGGAGCCCAGGAAGTCCCAGGAAATGACATTTGCAAGAAAAGAACCAAGAAAGCCAGTGATGCAACTCATTCCAAGTCTGAAGGTCTGAGAACCAGGCAATTCAATGGTAAAAATCCCAATCTAAGTCCAAAGAGCACTGATGTCCAAGGGCAGGAGAAGATGGATGTCCCAGCCTAAACAGAGAAAGTGAATTCTCCTCCTCTACATTTTGCTCTATTCAAGCCCTCAATGGATTAGATAAGGTCGATCTGCCTTAGGAAGGACAATCTTCCTTACTCAGTCTACTGATTCAAATGCCAAGCTCTTTTGGAGATACCCTCACAGACACATCTAGAAATAGTATTTTGCCACCTATCTGGGCATCCCTTACCTGAGGCAAGGTGACACATAAAATTAATCCTCACAGGTGCAGTTGGCCAGTCAGTGAAGATCTGAAGGTCCAATACTGACAGAGAGACTCTCTGGCCTTAACTGTGGTTTCAGGTAAGACGCCGATACAGAGACAAGGGGCCAGATGGAATAGGAGAGGTGATAAGGTTGTTAAGTCTGAGAACAGGATCCAATCAAGAACACCTGAGACAGCTAAGCTCAGTTATTTGGAAGATGAGCTTTCTCAGTTCAAGTAATGACTCTATCTCATCTAAACTGTCATAGAGAAGATGAGAAAAAAAATGAAGATGTGTTTATTGGATAGAGGATATACCACTCAGAACATCCAGGCCTTATGATAGAAAAACCAGAAAGTCTGTGCACTTCGTTGTAAAGCAAATTAAAGACCTTTGCTAACTCAGACTGCCCAAATTTTTCTTGATGTTATGAAAATTCTCCAGGTATTTTTTTCCCCTCTCTTATAGCTAACTTTAAACAAAATCAAGAAGATAGTTTATAAGTTGTGACTATAATTTAAATTAGAAGAAATGCTTTGTGGTTTTCTTGAAGTAAAATCAGTGATATGAATTGGAAAATTCCCATTCAGTAAGTCTGCTTCCATTTCTTTGATGTTTACTGTATAATTTCTCTGTCTCAAATTCAAGATGGTTAGGACTTTCATCTTTCCTCCTTTCTCATTATTTGTGATTCATAGTTTTGGATTGAAAGTATTTTTAACAGAACTTTTTAGAAAAACTTTTTATATTGAATCATAGTTCTAGTCATTTGATGGTAATTTTATTATCCAAAAGAATTTCAAGAATTCTGAATTGTTATACTTCATATATAATGTTACACTAATTTTTTCTAAATAAAATTACTTATCTAAAAACTATAAAGACCAAGTTATTATTCTGTAATACTTTGGTAAATTGCAATACAAGAAAGGTAACAGTTACATTAAACGTTTTAATAAAAGGGTTTCATAGTTTTATTGTTAGCTATTGTATATGTATTTTTTCTTTTTGGTTTCTAAAGCCTAATGTGAGTATGCTATAATATTAATCATATTTCATAGTTCCAAGTTCCACATCTGTGTTTTTTCAAATTTTAAGACTTATGCTCTAAAATTAAGTATCCTTCTTCTAGTGGACTATTATACAGAGAATAAATTCTCCACAAATAAAGATGATGTAGAAGTGGAAACTATTTGTAATTAAACAGTTGGAGTTAACAAAACAAAAATTTTTTTTCTGGCTTATTCAAATTAATTATAATGAACATGTACCAAAAAAAGAGATTAAAAGGTGATTGCAAAAATAATGAATTATCATTATTTAGGTAATTATTAAAGGATTAGCACTAAACTGATGTCTTGGTAGCAACCAGAAAACAAATTAGTAGCATATCTCTTTCTGCATTTCTTTCAAAATCTCAGCATCATTTATTTATTTGAAGAATTATAGAAGTCAACTTTTTATCTCTACCCACATGCACTTTAAATTTCTTTGTTTTTCACATTTTCTTTAATGGGAGCTTAATGTTAGGAAGTCTAAGATCATAGGGTCAATTTCCACTGAAGTTTGTTTGTATTTACGGCTAGAAGCCTCCCTAGTTCTCTGGACCCAGTCATCTTCCCACATGCATCTTTAAAGTTAAACAGGGAACCCTGCAAGAGAGTGGAAGTGGATAAATCAACATCATACACATCTGTAATCCTAAAAAAAAAGAGAGAGAGAAAAAGACACAAAACATGTGTCTTTGATAATGGTTCAGTAGCAACACAGAGTGTTATGCAAATACAAAGTGCAACAGAGCTAGCGGGGTAAAAATAACCCACGTGTGAAAACTTAAATGGGCAACTTACAGCTTTATGATTTTGACTGAATGACTTACACACTCTGGCCCTTGTTTTAAAATAGGCATACCTGCCAGGAAGGGATGTTGTGTAGTTTAATTTCTATAACACGTAGGAATATCCACTCCATATAATTAATGTTAATTCACACAAACTCTATAAATCTCTCTCATTTCATCCCACAGAAGTTCTCCACAAATGACACCCTAACTGGAACAAGCCTTCACTTTATTTCAGGATTTCACTAATAATTGTATATCCTCACTAGTCTATTTTAAATTAGAAAATAGAAGACCTTTGTCAGACCGTTAAGATAGAGATCGCTTCCACCTAATGAAGGTAGTAAGGAATAGTGGAAGGAATACTGGACTAAATATTCTGAAGACAATGGATAATACTTCATTAGCTGATTGCATATTTTTTCCATGTTATTAAATAATTTTCTGCGTCCACTAGGGACTAAGTTATTCTGGGTGCTAGGGATACAATGATAAGCAAGAAAATATATTCCTGGCTTTTCTCACAGCTGAGAGTCAAATGAAAGTAACAGACAATTAAACAATTATATTATTTCTTATAAAGGTAAAATAAAACTTCCATGAATGAAAAAAAAGTAATTATAGTCAAATGTGATATTATAAAAGAAATAGGGGCCATGGTGGGAATGCATAGTGTGGATGCTCAGGAAGGTCCAGGAGATGGACTGCAAGGAAAATTTCACAGAGGAAGATTTTCTGCCATCCTTCCCCTTGCTCACTATGTTCAGCTCCACAGGCCTTCTTCCTAGTCCTTTATCACTCAGGCTTTCCCTTGTTAAAATATTCCAGTTCTTCTAGTAACTGGCTCCTTCTCAACACTCCAATCTCAGCTAATGTCTATTCTTCAGAATGAACATTCTAAATCCACACCTTAAGCAGTCATGAATCCATCACCCTATCTTATTCTCATCATTACATGTACAGGGGACTGAAATGATCATCACTTAGGATGGGTTAGCTTTAACTAGACTCTCTATTTCTGATAGTAGGATAGAAGCTCTAAGGAGGCAGAAGCCCCTGTTTAATTTAATCACTGTTGATTTATCATTGATATTCATAATAATTATTTGTTTAATTAATGAATCTGTCTTGATTATCTCACAGAATGTTTAGAGAATCAAATAAATAGCAACAATGGCAAAAGCTCTGCCATTTATATACTTTCTTAGGCTACAAAATAATGTTATATATACCATCACATTTGCATCTTCTGTTCTTCTATGAAAGAAGGCTGGCATGACTGAGGAAACAAAAGCTTATGGAGGTCAGGTGACTTCTTCAAAGTCTCAAAAATAATATGCAAATAACAGCAGAGCCAAAATGAAAGTACAGTGAACCATTTGACTTTTTTACTATGCCACATGGAAATGTGAACATTTTGTATATATGTTTGTCAATGGTAGTCCTGTACAGGGCAGAATCCTAAATAAGCACTAAATTAGAAATTCATCATCCAGCTCTTAATTCAGTTTGACTGGAAAACAATCCCTAGATATTAATGATGAATTCACGCCTTTGGTTCCCTTCCCCATGCAATGTTATTATATTCTGACAACAGCAACATATTTTTACTACAGAAAAGTTCTTTAAACTGAATGAAGAGAAAAAGTAATAATTCAATAGCTATTAGTCTGCATAATTACGTAGCTACTTGTTACATGTCAGATGCCTAGATGAGACTTGGCAGAGAAACACGAAATTGAATCAAGAACTGAAAGAGCAATGTTCTTTATAAATCATATGTGAAGATAAGTAAAGGGCTCAGCAGCAAGGCAAACTGATGAAAGAACAATGCATATTATTATATGAAGAGAGGGTTTCCTCTCAACTGCTCTTAATTACAAGTAGCATTTGGGACAAATTAATTAATATGCGCCCTACCCATTCCCTAGGAATACTCAATTTGAAGCCATTTGGAAATCTAAAAATATAATTCACATTAACTTTCTGAAAAGTAATGCAAACTTATGACTACTGAGCTTTTTCCCTGAGTACATGTCTTCCTACTGTGAAGATTAGCAACTGGGGAAGGGAAAGAGGAAGGGAGACTGGCAACTACATCTTTTAATCCACTATTCACTGAGGACAGGGATAAAACCTTAGAGAATATAAAGCTTCTTTTAGAAAAAAAAAAAAAAGCCCTACCTTACTGTGCTAGCTTAGTGTTACTAGGAAAAAGATTTTCTCTGAATCACTGAAAGAAAATATTCCTTCTGGAGTCAATGAAAAGTCAGACAATTAGTGTGATAACAGCAGAAGCAGCTGCAAAAATACGTAACATAAATAAAAAGCACTTAAATGTATACATCTGGATCCAAATTTGGAAATGTGCATTCTTTTAATATTCTTCAAGACCAGTTTATAGCATTCTAATTATATTTTATGAACATCTCAGTACTTAAGCAATATTGGTCATATTAAATATGAAAATTTAATACAATATTTATTTATCTAATACCATTGATTATTCTCAAAATATAGGAAATATAGGAAGGAGGCAATTACTCAGTAACCATTTAGAAACTTTGTTTCTAATGTGAAATAAACTATATCAGTAAAATGTTGAACTTAGCTCAAAAGTATTCAGTAATACATAAAATATTTTTGATATCACTATGTTTTCAAAATTATTTAAATATGGTATACTCTTAATAGAGTTCAATAAGCCTTTATAGAAAACATACAATATGCCTGTTGCTGTCCTTAGGGTACAAAGGATATGAAGATTAAAAAGATGTTAAAGTTGTTCTCAAACACAAAGTTTAAGCATACCTATAATTACACACAAAATTGCCCCCCACCCCCAAAATGTAATCCTGGTGAAAGTTTCACCTGGTGAATTTAAGTAAAGGATAAAACAATCTCATTTTAAAACAAATGCAATCTAGAAACTCTAAAGTTTCCTTGAGATATTCCTTTTCTGGCTAAAGTTGCCCAGCATAATTATCTTCAATAATAAATATAATTTTCCTAAACACACACTGATCCGTCTAAAAGAAAGAAAGTATATAGGTAAGAACACAGAGTCAAACCAGTGTTTATATATCTGTAAGCATTTCATATCTCTTCTCTAATGGTGTATACTGTTACTTCTGTTTCATATTCCTTCAGGATTTGAAGTAAATATACTTAATAAAATATGTCTTTTCCAAAGGAAGAATATCAAACCATTGTCATCTCTTTTTTTTTTTTAAGATTATTATTTATTTATTTATTTGTCAGAGAGAGCACAAGCAGGGGGAGCGGCAGAGGGAGAAGCAGACTCCTTACTGAGCAGGGAAGCCCGATGTGGCACTCGATCCCAGGACCCTGGGAGCATGACCTGAGCCGAAGGCAGATGCTTAACGACTGAGCCAACCAGGCATCCCAAAACCATTATCATCTCTTAATTAACTAGTATAGATTAGTTAAGAAAAGGAAGGGCACTTAAAAAACAATTTGGCCACTTTCCAATTTTATCATTATTTAGGTTCTTATCTAAATATCTTAAGATTTTGATGAAGTATCAACATTTCACAGACACTGTAACAGAAAGATTCCAAACTGCTTTTTAAAATTTCCAGTTAAAATTGTATCTTGGGGCACCTAGTTGAGCGACCAGCTCTTGACTGCAGCTCAGGTCATGATCTTGGAGTCCTGGGATCAAGTCCCATGTCTGGCTTCCCACTCAGCAGGAAGTCAGCTTGTCTTCCTCTCCTTCTACCCCTCCCCCACTTTCTCTCTCTCTCTCTCTCTCTCTCTCTAAGGTAAATGAAAAAAATCTTAAAAATAAATAAATAAAAATAAAATAAAATAAAATTGTATCTTGTCTTCCAAAGAATGATTTAAAGCACTTAAAACTTAGAAACACATAACACACACTCACATCTATATTTTAATGTACACACACATACACGCATAACTAAACACCCACACCAAGCTTTAAAGAGAAAACAAGAAATCTGAAATTCTATATGCAAGATGAATGCAAAAGATCACTCTCTTGAAGTCATATAATTACCATGATTAAGACTAAATTCTGAGTGCACTTCCTTATTTATTTCCTCATTCTTAAAGGAGATTATGTTATTATGTAATGCTTATTATCTTAAAAAAATTTAGTGGTATTGAATTCTAAAATGAACATGTTTTATGAATCCTTATACAAGTAACATTTAACACCTAATAGGCCATGTCTATTTTACAGCATATAAAGGTATATTTTTATATACCTTTTATAGCATATTCAGGTATTTTTTTCATAGTGTTATTTTATGTATCAATTTTCAATTCGAACCAAATATTCAACATTAAATACAATTTAGTGAAGATGTTACTTCAAGAAGATAAGCTAAATAACTTTTGATTTATACATTTCAGGGATTTTTATTTTATTTTTTTTAAAGATTTATTTATTTGAGAGAGAAAGAGAGTGAGCACAGAGAGGGGTCAGAGGGAGAGGGAGAAACTTTAGCAGACTCATCCCTGAGCTGGGAGCCCAATGCAGACTGGATCTCACGACCAGAGATCACGACCTGAGCAGAAGCCAAGAGTCAGTCGCTTAACTGACTGTGCCACCCAGGGGCCCCTCAGGAGTTTTTTTCAGTTTGCCAGGGATGAAGAATATATACTCCCTAATACTAGATATGGAGAAATTGACAGCTCTGAAGCTACAAATAAATACAGTCATGATTTGTCTGGCCAACATTTAAAATTGAGAAACTTCACATATCAGTAGTGATTCACAAATGCTCTTGAAAACAGAAGATTCTACCCCATTGGGCCAGTACGGTACACCTGCATGACCACCATCAGCTGGAGATGAGTAGAGACGGTACCATTTAGATATTACTTGGAGCTGTCCCTTTTGTCTGTCATTTGGCCCCCTTCACTCATTTTAAATACCTACGTGGACCTCATTCTGAAAGGATTAAATGGCTCACATTTCAGACTTTCTCTTTCAGACTACCATTACAAAAGAAAGAGTAGGAACTCAACAGCTATACTATACTCAAGAAGCATTTCAGCACTCACTTATAGCCCCAAACACATCAGTTTTACACACTTACTTCTCAAGCATTTTGGTTGGAGGTAAAGAAATGTTCTTAAATTCATGGAATTTTCATAAACTATTATAAGGCATGTCTTTTACCATCTCTGAATGTGTTGTACACACACACAAAAACAAATCAAAACATGCTGCTAAAATAAAATGGTAATTGTTTGTGAGTGGGCAGGGAAAAAAATTTCCTTCACAGGACTCTAATTCATGAGATCATCCCTTGAGTATAATTCAGAAAAGTCCAATTTATTCATTTTTTAAAGAATGAATAAAAAAATTCTGCTGATGGGATGACAAAAATGGAATTTTCACACTTCTCCAAACCTAATGTTTTTAACATAAATTTTTCTGTGTTGTGTTGAATTGAGCAAATGTGTTTCTTTTCACCCTTGCTTGCTAATTTCTTACAAGGTATTTCTGTAAGACTCAAATTCCAATTTGATTGTTACAAAGCACAATTTTAGAGATGGCACAAGAACTTTAAAGTACTTGTAGCAATTTGGCTATTTTAAAATTACAACAGCATTTCAACAGAGTTGAAATCTCTCCTGGCTTCTTTAACTGAGCAGAAATTCCAAGAGGGAGCCATGCTGCATTTCCCCTTCCTTCTTAGAGCGTTGATATTTTTTGTTTGGGGGTTTATACAGGATACTCTGATTATACACAGGATACTCTGATTAAAACAAAACAAAACAAACAAACAAACAAAAAAACACCTTTTGTGATTAGTTCAGAAAATGTCTTAAAAAAAAAATCTCAGGCAAGTTTTCAGTCCTCCAGCAAACACTGATACAGAAAACTTAGCAGATGTCTAATTATTATTGCAGTTTTTCAAATAGACGTTTGATTACTCACCAAGACTATGAAATCAGTTCCACTAAAAGGCCTTTCCTATATTGTTATGTCAGAATATCCTGATTTATATGCTATCTTCTGAGACTCGTTGTGTTCAATCTGCCTTTGCTGCAAACACGGCAATACATCTTGTTCTCATAACTCGCTCCTGCTCTCCCTCTTCCATCCTTCCTCCATCCACTCATCAGAGCCTCTGAGACAATAAATATCCATTATTCCCTTTAAGAGGTAGATAGAATAACCCATATTTTCAGGAACTCCCAGAACAGCGCATGTCACCACAGTCCATTTGTAATAAATGGATACTTCGTTTTTTGAAACTATAAGGCCAAGTACAATGTGTGATGGAGTTTATTCACAGATATTCAATTAAAGTATCTAATGAAATGATCCATCTCTAAAACTCAGTTTAGCAATTACCTATTTCTGGCCTTAGCATTGTTCTCTGAAAGAATATATATGCTTTTTGAAATAAAGTTAATGCAGTTTAAATCTGCTTAAAATGCACAAAATAATTGTTAGGGTTACAAATGGATTGTAGAACTGAGCTTGAATTTTCCTCCAAATATTTTATAATCAAATGGGAAAACTAAAGGTTGCTGTTTAAGAAAATGTGGGGGGGGGGAATCATGAATCCAGTTACCTTGATAAAAGTCATATACTTTATTATAAATATCAACAGAAAATTGTTAAATTATTCCAAACCAGTATTTCATCCAAACTGCCACATAGGATCAGATTGTCCTATCAGACTTACAAGAATCAGAGATCTTATCCATACAAAATAATTTAAAGATGCTCAGAAGGAGCAGCGGGAGGTTTAAGACCTTGAAAGCAGTTTCTCAGATTCTTCTTTTCTGCATCAGATGTTTTCTTTTGACCCAGAACAGATGTGGTCTCTAAATGAGTTTCTTGGGTACTTCACACAACTAGGAGTATTTCACTTAGGTTTCAGTTATAAAACATCTTCATTTTCTACCCTCAAAGAATTTACATGGCTTACACGCATTCCCCAGGGACCCATGCCTTCTAAATCTTGGACTCTATTTCCTATAGGTAATTCTTTGCCCAGGGAAATCCTGCAAAAGGCATTTCAGATATAAAATCTCTTCTTCTTAGCAAATATCATTAGTCTGTTTACCCAGAAAACCAGGAGACCTGACACTGAGACCACATGGCAGGACTCCTTTTTGTTCCCTGGGGAAAGGAAGTGAATGAATAACAGCCCAACTACCTTACTGTCCTTCTGCCAGGGACCCAGCCACATATTGCAAAGACCCCAAATATCCAAAATTAAATGACTCATGAAAAATTTCCATCTCTTAAAAAATCTTAAAAAAAAAAAAAAAGTCAGGCTCCTTGCTCAGTGGGGAGCCTGCTTCCTGCTTTGCCTGCTCTCCTTGCTTGTGCGTGCAATCTCTCTCTCTCTCTCTCTCTCCCTCTCGCATAAATAAATAAATAAATAAATAAATAAATAAATAAATAAATCTTTAAAAAACTAAAAGAAAAATTCCCATCTCAAACTTGGTGAGATTTAAACTTTAAAATCACAAGATCATATAAATTATGATGGCACAAATGTGGAGTTTCAAATGCCTATAGTCCAAATCCACATATAATATTGTAAATTATCACTAAATTAATTTTAAAAAACAAATATAGCAAAGCATACACATATTTCCTATAATAAACTATTGTCCAAAGACAAAGTTGCTTTTATTATCTAGTTTTATATTCAACAAGTAGTTTTAAGTACAGATTTCCTGAAAGTGCATAAGCCTCTAACTTAACACAAAGAATCCAGGTAAGTGTTTTGCCTTCATTAAGCTTATAATTTAAAATGGCATAATTGTAAATAAACATTGTGCATGGTGGGAGGGGAATTCTGACAAGGGAAGGCTGAATGCTACTGAAAACCCATAGCAACAATGCCTAACCCATATTTGATAGTTGAGGAGAAATCTCACAAGGAAAACCTGATTTGAGGAATTTGTAAAAGAAAGCCAAAGAAGGTTGGTGAAATGAGTGTTGAAGATCAAGAAAACAATGGATGAAAAGCCTAGAGTTCCTAGAAGTATGATGTGTTCAAGAAATTGAAAGCACTTTAGTCTGGTACAAGGCAAGGCTGGAGAACTGAGCAAAGGCTTAATCAGGGGTGTTTTTGTAAATTCTGTTAATTCGAGTTTAGTGTAAAAACAATGGTTGCCACTGAAAATTGCTATGCAGAAGCACGATATGATCAGATATGGCTTTGGGGAAGATATGACCCAGAAAATGGGATGGGGCAACATTAAACGTTGAGAAACAACTGAGGATACTATTGCAGGAATCGAGGTGAGAAATGGTAGTAGCTTGAGTCAGTCACAGCTATGGTGAAAACAGACTTTTTTTTTGTTTTTAAGATTTTATTTATTTATTTGACAGAGAGAGAGAGCACAAGCAGGGAGACCATAAGAGGAAGAAGCAGGGTCCCCGCTGAGCAGGGAGCCCAATGCGGGACTCGATCACAGGGCCCTGGGATCAAGACCTGAGCCGAAGGCAGATGTTTAACTGACTGAGCCACCCAGGTGCCCAAAAACTGACTGGTTTGAAGATTTGTAAGAGACTAAACAACCAGGACATGAGGGATGAAAAAGAAGGAAATCAAGAATAACACCAGAGTTTATGGTTGGAAATTGAGTAAAGGGTTTGCTATTGACTGAAGTAGAAAACACAGAGAGAATTGCAGAGAAAAACTATGAATCTGTTTTGCTGTGTGTTAAATTTTAAGATTTGGACAGAATAACTACATGTAGTGTCCTATAGGAAGTTGGAAAAATAAATGAGTATATCTGATGCTAATGTCAAGTACCTGGTTGGAATTATTTATCGGGAAATCATTAGCATATAGTTCGTAATTAGAGTCATGAAGTTTGATGCAATTTCTCAGGGGACTCCCCTTCCCCAAGAGAGAAGAGAATGGAGCATAAAAATTGTATTTCAAGTGGAAGAAGAACATGTAAGGACACAGGGTTAAGAGCAAAAAGGAAACAAACCAAGCTAGTTTAACCAAAACCAAACAAACCAAACCAAACCAAACCAAACAAACCAAACCAGTCAGTTTTTGGGCACCTGGGTGGCTCAGTCAGTTAAACATCTGCCTTCGGCTCAGGTCTTGATCCCAGGGTCCTGGGATCGAGTCCCGCATTGGGCTCGTGGTGTCATGGAAGCCCAGAGAAGAGAGTGTTTCATGAAGGGCATACTCAATAGTAGTAAATGATGCCAGAAGAGACTGAGAAATATCCACTGCATTTTCTAAAACAGAGGTGGTAAACTTTATAATAGAAATACTCATGAAACTGTGGGACAGAAATCAGATAGCATTAAAGGAGAAATGCTTTGGGGAGTGCAAGCTAAGAAATTAAGTAGAGAAGTCTTTCAAGAAATTTACATGCAAAGAGAGAAATACAGGGATGAGTGGAGGTAGACAGTAGGTCAGAGGATAATGTGTATTTTATTTTGCTTAGTTTATTTAGTTTTAGCCTAAGAGAGGAAGTCCTATATACAGATTAATGCAAAGGAAAAAGAGAGAGAGAGGAATCTATAGAACTTGTTCCTAGGACAAGTGGAAGATTTGGAAAGGAAGAGAGAAAATCAGAGAAGTTGAGTGTGTTTGTCATTTCAATGGTGGAGAAGAGAAAGTTGCAATTTTACATTATCTTGTTCTCATTAAAATAGGATATCTAACTATCACCAAAATTGAAGGGGGGGGTTGAAGGGTCAGAGGTGTCAGGAGAATGAAGGTTGGAAATCATATTTTGCAAAAATTAGGGAGAAGACTGCTGACTTGAGAAACAAATAGGTAAACAAAAATGTTTGGAAACATGGTAAAGTAACCCACTGATGGGATTAGGGAGTAGAGGGATTATTAAACTCAAGAATGAGTCATTCCCTGGTGGAATATTCCTTCTTGGCACCATGAAGAGTTTCATTATCATATTTAAAAAATCTTAAATTGGAACAGCCCGTTCCAATCAATTATACAGCTCAAGATTTGTGATAAAGTAAATGGCAAATTACAGTTTATCAGAACCACTCCTTAGAATTCTCCTACCTCTACAGGACAAGAGGCTTCCCACCACCTCAAATGATCTCTCATAATTCTGTTACAAACATGGAGACAATTAATTATTTTCCTTCACAAATGCCTAGTATTTGGAGCTGGGTGGCTCAGTTGGTTAAGCATCCAACTCTTGATTTCAGCTCAGGTTATGATCCCAGGGTCATGAGATCGAGACCCACATCTGGCGTATGTTCAGCAGGGAGTCTGCCTGAGGATTTTCTCTCTCTCTCTCTCTCCCTCTCCCTCTTCTCCTCCCTCATCTGTGCTCACTCTCTTTCAAATAATCTTTTTAAAAATTCTAATATTTACTATGACCCTCTCCATTTTGCTCTGTGCTTTTTAGCTCAGTTTTTCACCCAAAAGCTATATAAACTCTTAATCATCAAATGGTTTTACTTCATTAGAGTTAAACACAGACTTTGACACCAAAATGCCTGAGTTCAGACCCAAGTTCTGCCACTAACTAGTGGGTGACTTACACAAGTGACTGACCTCCTCAGAACCTCATGCTTTCATTTGTCAAATGGGAAGAATAATCTCATAGGAGATTGTGAGGATTTAATACATTGGAAGGTCTTAAATCTATGCTTAATATGTATTAGTGAGCTCTGGGTAAATGTGAATTATTATAATTTTGTGGTATCTGGGGGATAGGACAGGGGTTTATATTATAAGATGTGACTGCTTTTCCCTGTGAACTCTTCTTCAGGGAATATATTTTGATTTCGGGCGTAGTTAGGTCCAGCCAAAGTTCCACATAGTAATATTAGAGTCTGTCCCACCAGTTTAATAGGCCAAGGTTTTTCAAAAAGGCTGATTACCAAGAAAACCAGAAGGAACAGTTCTGGAAAGTGGAGAGAGAAAAAATTTTAAATTGTCTCATTCCCATCCCACTTTAAAAACTAGATCCACTGCCTATCTTTTTCTGGGACCATTGTACGTGGGCCAGAGACTATTTTCAGGGCTGGGTTAAATAGCAAGCAGACCTTACTGACAATAAAGGCTGGCAGACCTGGTAATGACTTACAGAAGGAGACTGTGGTGCCTACTTGTCTGAATAATTTTAAGGACTTGGCAGATAATTCTTGAGGACTTTTTAATTGTAGCCCTCAGAAAGCCAGAAGACAGGCTAACAACCTTTGAAGCTCTCTTTCATTCTTGACTCTATGAGAGCAAATTCTTAGTTTACCTTAGTATGATATATTTTACATATAATGTGAATATGATTCATTCTAATTGGACAGAGCTTTACTGCCAAGGATGGTCGTCTTCTATATAAGGCAGTGGCCCTGCTGTTGTTTAAATTAGCCTCTCATGCAACCACTAACTCAAGTCTAGTGCTGATTCAAGCCAGAAACAGTAATTTTATTTATATGATGTCTTGCATAGAGGGCCGGCTAGTAAAAGAAAAACAAATCTGGAATGGACAATGAATTAAATCAAAGCTGCTTTGTACTTGGGATGTACTGCAGGAGCATACGTTAGAGTCTATCTACAGGGGCTTATAATGACTCTGCCAATATTAATTATTCACCATGCAGCTTACCCATTTTCAAGGAACCCAGGCTATGCTAGTAGATGTTATCAGAGTAATATCTTCCAGCTGAATGATACAGAGCACAACAGCCTTAGCTGTCACATTACTAGCTGAAAAGAGCATTTTCAAGGCA
The DNA here is from genome assembly GCF_003265705.2 of Callorhinus ursinus. Lineage (NCBI taxonomy): Eukaryota > Metazoa > Chordata > Mammalia > Carnivora > Otariidae > Callorhinus > Callorhinus ursinus. The sequence continues at coordinate 24,017,895 of NW_027397076.1, forward strand.
CTATTTCAGTGGATAGAATAAGTTCAGACAGTTCAAAAGTTCATAATAAACATACTTCATAGCTCCATTCAAAATGGTGAAGGAAGGCTTACTTAGGGAAATACTTGTGTCTGATTCCATTGGGATGGCCCAATATACATGGTGGATTAAATATAGTTAGCCTCTGTCTACTCAAAGCTTTCTTCTCTTGCTCTATACCTATAAATGATTTCACTGACTGAAGCTGCATTTTATATCAGATGTAAAATAGCCCGACTTGTTGGTTAGGTTGGCAAAAACATGTTGCCACTTATTGACGGGAAACCAAAAGCCTATTTTCATGAATGAAGCCATAAGTAATTTTGTCTGATGGGAAGGAGTCAGTTTAAAAGTAGTATTCAAAAAGACTCAGGTTTTTGATGGATGTTAAAAACAGCATGAGAAAAAGTCTCTTCCTTGTAATGTTATATTGCTTTCTTCTATCCTCAGGATCTAGCCTTTCAAAATGTGATACATTTGCCTGCACGGTGGAAAGGACTTCTTCCAAAAAGAAATGCCGTGACAGTCTTGTCTTTGTTCATTCAGGAAAATGCTGCCTGGATTGACGGTGTGAATATATCTTTAGGTTTGGCAGTTTTACAGTGGAAATAATAATAACAATGCTTTGTTTTCCTAAAGCCTGTTTCTTTACAACTAACTGTTCAGAAGAGCTCTAAAATATAAGTGTAATGATTTTGTTTTTAAATATCTTAGTGAATGACTGTCTTCCATTAACTTATTTTTGAAAACTTTAAAATCCTTGGCTCTTTAAATTATCTTGTCATCATTGGGGTGCCTGGGTGACTCAGTCATTAAGTGTCTGCCTTCGGCTCAGGTCATGGTCCCAGGGTCCTGGGATCGAGCCCCACATCGGGCTCCCTGCTCAGCGGGAAGCCTGCTTCTCCCTCTCCCACTCCCCCTGCTTGTGTTCCCTCTCTCACTGTGTCTCTCTCTGTCAAATAAATAAAATCTTTAAAAAATAAATAAATAAAAATAAATTATCTTGCCATCACTCTGTACAGTTTGAGTGGCTGGATGAAAACGTAAAAATGAGGGAAGAATGAAGGGGAGTAAGTCGGAGGGGGAGATGAGCCATGAGAGATGATGGACTCTGAAAAACAAACTGAGGGTTCTAGAGGGGAGGGGGGTGGGGGGTTGGGTTAGCCTGGTGATGGGTATTAAGGAGGGCACGTTCTGCGTGGAGCACTGGGTGTTGTGCACAGGCAATGAATCATGGAACACTGCATCGAGAACTAATGATGTAATGTATGGTGATTAACATAATAAAAAAATTTAAAAAAAGAAAATGTAAATGAAATTCATATTACATTTCCTGTAGATGGCCTTTACTCATCTTAACTGTATTAACTAATCATCAGGGAGATTCTATTCTTTGAGTCAAATTTGATTAAAACTGTAGGGAAGTAGTTCTCAACAAAAACTTAAAACCATTTCCATGTAAAATATATCCTTGAGCTTAAAACAGACATTAAACATGATATTCTGCCATTATTATATGTTGGAAAGATGTGGTAGGAAATAAGATTTTATCTAAAAGCCAATGGTAAAAGCAAGAAATAGAGGAGTTAATGAGCTTAAAGGAATTTTTTAAGATAACTTAAAATGTGTTCTTCATAATAAGATGGAAAAAATTAAGCATTTTGAGGAGGAATATTAATGATATCTGAGTTTATTTCACAGAAAGGAGTACTCTTATAATCAGAACAAGCTTTAAAAATACTACAATCGATCACTAAAGTCTATCATCAATTATAAAAATTTTGGAACAATGGAAATTATCACATTGCCAGAAGTCTTTTTAGCATTAAAGTTTGTGCTGAATGTAGATATGTACTGGAATCTTTTTTTATGATTTTTAAGATTAGCTTGCCCATTTCATAAATGCTCAAATATGAAGAAAGAAGATTTGATAATTAAATAGAAAATGACCATGATAAGAGTACTCGACACTGCGATTGCCCAGATTTTCTTACTCTGAAAGATATGAACATTTTTGAAAACTCATGGTTTTCATATGTATGCAGATGGCTAAATAGTTATGTAGACTGGAATGAGGAAACAGTCCATTTTATAGGATTTGTGAAAATAATCACATGACTTAAAATATTTGACTTTGAATAATTTGAAACATCCTCCACTGACACTCCAGGTCAAAGCTCTGATCAGGCAAGTGTTTCTAAATTACCATTGTATTTGACCCCAAATGTATTTTCCTTATCTTCTTTCCTAAGCTAACACACTGTGACTCACCAAGGCATGGAGACATGATGAATATACACAAGCGAGACTGATCACTGAGAGCCAACCAAGACACATTTATCTTCAAGATTCTTTAACATAGCAAAGATTAAAAACATTTGTAACACAGTTAAAACCCTGTCAGTCACAAACCAGAGAGGTAGCAAAAGGAAGAGGGCACCTAGCCAGCAATCACAGGAAGATGCTATAACGTTCCCTTTTCATCCTGTTCTTTTCCTCTTTTCACCTGCCCCCCTCAGCTCCTGCCTTATTCAATACATAGAGCCCCATTTGCTCTTGTACATGCAGATGTGGGTTAATGCAAATTGTTCAGACTGAAGACCCAAAAAACAACATACTTGTGTCCACTCTCCGTGCGTTAGCAAGGTCTTGTTTTCAGGTAAAAAGTCACTTTTCTTCATACATATTGTGCTGCAAGTTCACTGGTAATGGAATATAGGCATTACATGCTTTGCAAATCTTTTTTTTTTTTTTTGAGACAAATAGTCAGGACAAATAAAAACTAACACTTATTAAGTACTTTATGTTATCTTTGAACATTGGTAGTGAGAGGGAAAACAATGTGTACCACTCCCAAACAATGGCATATTTTCTTTAGTTTACTAATAACTCAGGGGCATTGGCTATAGCAGAAGAGGTGAATTCTTTTAAGTTTTTAAAAATTTATTTTTAATGCAGCATCATTATGACATATTTTCAGTGAGCAAAGGAAATATTTTAAAAGGTGATATTTTATATTACTTAAATACTTAAAATTTCTTTAGCCTATTTCCTACATATTTTTCACGTGCATATTATGGATTATTAGCACCTAGCCATGTGTATCAACTAGAGGGATAGCAATGTATTAAATGCAATAGAGAATACATGGAAGTAGATCATACAATCCACACCTGCAAGGAGATTTCATCTTCTTAGGGAAACAAGAAAACATATCCATGGGGAAAGTGAAAGTCAATAATGATGAATATAAACAGTATTTCTTATTTGATCTGTAGACAAACCTGAAATGTTAATACCATTTAGACACTATAATAGATATTAATATTATACACATAGGAGATTTAAAAAATGTAAAAAAAAAATGTCAGGACTTAGGTCATTTGTTCCAAACAATTGCCCCAAACTTATAAAAATTAGCAGGTAACTCCATTTTCTGAAAAGAGATATATATATTTGGGGAGGCAGAGCAAGATGGCAGAGGAGTAGGAGACCTGGATTTCGTCTGGTCTCAGGAATTCAGCTGAATCAAACCATTCTGAACACCTACGAACTCAACAGGAGATCGAAGAAGAGAGTAGCAACGACTCTCTGAACAGAGAAGCGACCACTTACTGGAAGGTAGGACGTGCGGAGAAGTGAATCTGATGCGATATTCGGGAGGATAGACGGCGGGGGAGGGGGCCTCTGTCGGCCGCTTCTGGCAAGTGATAAAGCCACGGAGCACAAAATCGGAACTTTTAGAAGTCAGCTCCACGGAGGCACGTCGCTCCAGTGGCTAAGTGAGGGGTGGAACCCTTGCGGGACAGCGTGGTCTCAGGACCCTCGGGGTCACAGAAAGACCGGGGATGCCTGAGTGCAGCAGAGCTCCCAGGTATCAGAGCAAGGAAGCTGGCTGCAGAGACGGAGCCGAGGCGCGGGCTCTCAGCTCGGGGTGGCCATAAACTGTGATCCGTGGCCCAGTCGGGCCACTGCTCCTCCAGCAGGGACCCAACAAGTGGCAGAGCTGGGGAGACTCCCCTTCCTGCAGCGTGGGAGCGCACTGCAGGGATCTGCTGGGTTTGGAGACTCCACACAGGGGTCGGGTGCGAGAGATAGAAATGCTGGGTCACAGGCCAGGTGAGCACGGAATGCGGCCAGAGATCGGGGAGACGGGAGTGACTGCTTTTCTCTGGGGGCGTACTAAGGAGCGGGACCCCGAGTTCTCAGCTCCTCTGGGGCAGAGATTGGGAGGCCACCATTTTCAACCTGGTCCTCCAAAGCTGCTCCGAGAGCTTGCAGGGAACAAAAGCTCCTGAGAACAAACCCGAGCAGCTTGCTTAGCCCAGACTCACAAGGGTGGGGCAATTCCGCCTCCGGCAAAGACTTTTGGGAACCACGGCAACAGGCCCCTCCCCCAGAAGATCAGCATGAACAGCCAGCCAGCCAAGACCAAGTTTACCGATCAAGGAGAACAGGACAACTCCAGCCCTAGGGGAATACTGCACATAGAATTCATGGCTTTTTTACCATGATTCATTAGTTTTTCAAAGTTAATTTTTTTAACTGTTTTTTTTTAATTTTTCTTTTTCCCTTTTTCAACCAACATCTTATCAATCCTTTTTTTAAAAAAACATTTTTTATTTTTTATTTTTAGAGTCATATTTTGTCCCTTCATAGTAGTTACCCTTATTTTTGGCATATATATATATAAGTTGTTCTCTCTTTAAAATTTTGACATACAGTTTCTTCTAACAGATCAAAATATACCCTAAATCACTAGTGTATGGCTTTGTTCTAGTCTCCTGCCTGATCACATTCTCTCCCTTTTTTTTCTTTTTTCTTTTTTCTTTAATTTTCTTTCTTATTTCAAACAACTTATCTTATCAATTCCTTTTATAAAATCTTCTATAATTTTCATCTTTACAGTCATCTTCCATCCCTTCATTGTATCAACCCTTATTTTGTACATATATAAGTCTTTCTTCCTTTAAAATTTTAGCAGGCAGTTTCTTCTAACAGAACAGAACAGAATATGCCCAAAATCTAGTGTGTGGCACTGATCTATGCACTAGCCTGATCATATTTGATCATATACTGGTTTTTTTTTGTTTTGTTCTGTTTTTGTTTGTTTTTATCTTTTTCTTTTTCCTTTTTTTTTTTCTCTTTCTTTTTTCTTTCTTTCCTTTTCTTGTCCCCTGGTTTCAGGTCTTTTCTGATTTGTATAGAGTATATTTGCTGGGGACGTTGTTAACCTGTTAGCATTCTGTTCTCTCATTCATCTATTCTCCTCTGGACAAAATGACAAGACGAAAAAAATCACCTCAGCAAAAAGAACAAGAGGTAGTACTGTCTGCCAGGGACCTACTCAATACTGACATTAGTACGATGTTGGACCTAGAGTTCAGAAGCATGACTTTAAAGATATTAGCTGGGCTTGAAAAAAGCGTGGAAATTATTAGAGAAACGCTTTCTGAAGAAATAAAAGACCTAAAATCTAACCAAGTCAAAATCAAAAAGACTATTAATGAGGTGCAATAAAAAATGGGGGCACTAACTGCTAGGATAAATGAGGCAGAAGAGAGAATCAGCAATATAGAAGACCAAATGATGGAAAATAAAGAGGCTGAGAAAAAGATAAACAACTACAGGATCACGAGGGCAGAATTCGAGAGATAAGCGATATGATAAGACGAAACAACATTAGAATAATTGGGATCCCAGAAGAAGAGGAAAGAGAGAGAGGGGGGCAGAAGGCATATTGGAGCAAATAATAGCAGAGAACTTCCCTAATGTGGGGAAGGAAACAGGCATCAAAATCCAGGAGGCACAGAGAACTCCTCACAAAATCAATAAAAATAGGTCAACACCCCAACATCTAATAGTAAAACTTACGAGTCTCAGAGACAAAGAGAAAATCCTGAAAGCAGCTCGGGAGAAGAGATATGTAACCTACAATGGTAGAAACATTAGATTGGCAACAGACATATCCACAGAGACCTGGCAGGCCAGAAAGGACTGGCATGATACCTTCAGAGCACTAAACGAGAAAAATATGCACCCAAGAATACTGTATCCAGCTAGGCTCTCATTGAAAATTGAAGGAGAGATAAAAAGCTTCCAGGACAAACAAAAACTAAAGGAATTTGCAAACATGAAACCAGCCCTACAAGAAATATTGAAAGGGGTCCTCTAAGCAAAGAGAGAGCCTAAAAGCAGCATAGATCAGAAAGGAACACAGACAATATACAGTCACAGTCACCTTACAGGCAATACAATGGCACTAAATTCATACCTTTCAATAGTTACCCTGAATGTAAATGGGCTAAATGCCCCAATCAAAAGACACAGGCTATCAGATTGGATTAAAAAACAAGACCCAAAATATGCTGTCTGCAAGAGACTCATTTTAGACCCAAAGACACCCCCAGATTGAAAGGGAGGGGGTGGAAAACGATTTACCATGCTAATGGACACCAAAAGAAAGCTGGGGTGGCAATCCTTATATCAGACAAATTAGATTTTAAAACAAAGACTGTAATCAGATATGAAGAAGGACACTATATCTTACTTAAGGGTCTATCCAACAAGAAGATCTAACAATTGTAAATATCTATGCCCCTAACATGGGAGCAGCCAATTATATAAGGCAATTAATAACAAAATCAAAGAAACACATTGACAACAATACAATAATAGTGGGGGACTTTACCACCGCCCTGACTGAAATGGACAGATCATCTAAGCAAAAGATCAACAAGGAAATAAAGACTTTAAATGAAACACTGGACCAAATGGACTTTACAGACAGATTCAGAGCATTCCATCCCAAAGCAACGGAATACACATTCTTCTCTAGTGCCCATGGAACCTTCTCTAGAATTGATCACATCCTAGGTCACAAATCAGGTCTCAACCGGTACCAAAAGATTGGGATCATTCCCTGCATATTCTCAGACCACAATGCTTTGAAACTAGAACTCAATCACAAGAGGACAGTTGGAAAGAACTCAAATACATGGAGGCTAAAGAGCATCCTACTAAAGAATGAATGGGTCAACCAGGAAATTAAAGAAGAATTTAAAAAAATCATGGAAACCAATGAAAATGAAAACACAACTGTTCAAAATCTTTGGGATACAGCAAAAGCAGTCCTGAGAGGAAAGTATATAGCAATACAAGCCTTTCTCAAGAAACAAGAAAGGTCTCAAATACACAACCTAACCCTACACCTAAAGGAGCTAGAGAAAAAACAGCAAATAAAGCCTAAACCCAGCAGGAGAAGAGAAATAATAAAGATCAGAGCAGAAATCAATGAAATAGAAACCAAAAGAACAGTAGAACAGATCAACGAAACTAGGAGCTGGTTCTTTGAAAGAATGAACAAGATTGATAAACCCCTGGCCAGACTTATCAAAAAGAAAAGAGAAATGACCCAAATCAACAAAATCATGAATGAAAGAGGAGAAATCACAACCAACACCAAAGAAATACAAACAATTATAAGAACATATTATGAGCAACTCTATGCCAGCAAATGCGATAACCTGGAAGAAATGGGTGCATTCCTAGAGATGTATCAACTACCAAAATTGAACCAGGAAGAAATAGAAAACCTGAACAGACCTATAACTGCTAAGGAAATTGAAGCAGTCATCAAAAATCTCCCAACAAACAAAAGCCCAGGGCCAGATGGTTTCCCAGGGGAATTCTATCAGACATTTAAAGAAGAATTAATACCTATTCTCCTGAAACTGTTCCAAAAAATAGAAATGGAAGGAAAACTTCCGACTCATTTTATGAGGCCAGCATTACCTTGATCCCAAAACCAGACAAAGACCCCGTCAAAAAGGAGAATTACAGAGCAATATCCTTGATGAACATGGATGCAAAAATTCTCACCAAAGTACTAGCCAATAGGATCCAACAGTACATTAAAAGGGTTATTCACCATGACCAAGTGGGATTTATCCATGGGCTGCAAGGTTGGTTCAACATCCGCAAATCAATCAACATGATACAATACATTAACAAAAGAAAGAACAAGAATCATATGATCCTCTCAATAGATGCAGAAAAAGCATTTGACAAAGTACAGCATCCTTTCTTGATCAAAACTCTTCAGAGTATAGGGATAGAGGGTACATACCTCAATATCCTAAAAGCCATCTATGAAAAACCTACAGCGAATATCATTCTCAATGGGGAAAAGCTGAGAGCTTTTCCCCTAATGTCAGGAACGCGGCAGGGATGTCCACTATCACCACTGCTATTCAATATAGTATTAGAAGTCCTAGCCACAGCAATCAGACAACAAAAAGAAATCAAAGGCATCCAAATCAGCAAAGAGGAAGTCAAACTCTCACTCTTTGCAGATGATATGATACTTTATGTGGAAAACCCAAAAGACTCCACCCCAAAACTGCTAGCACTCATACAGGAATTCAGTAAAGTAGCAGGATATAAAATCAATGCACAGAAATCAGTGGCATTCCTATACACCAACAACAAGACAGAAGAGAGACAAATCAAGGAGTCGATCCCATTTACAATTGCACCCAAAACCATAAGATACCTAGGAATAAATTTAACCAAAGAGGCAAAGGATCTGTACTCAGAAAACTATAAAATACTCATGAAAGAAATTGAAGAAGACACAAAGAAATGGAAAAACGTTCCATGCTCATGGATTGGAAGAACAAAGATTGTGAAGATGTCAATGCTACCTAGAGCAATCTACACATTCAATGCAATCCCCATCAAAATACCATCCACTTTTTTCAAAGAAATGGAACAAATAATCCTAAAATTTGTATGGAACCAGAAGAGACCCCGAATAGCTAGAGGAATCTTGAAAAACAAAAGCAAAGCTGGCGGCATCACAATTCCGGACTTCCAGCTCTATTACAAAGCTGTTATCATCAAGACAGTATGGTACTGGCACAAAAACAGACACATAGATCAATGGAACGGAATAGAGAGTCCAGAAATGGACCCTCAACTCTATGGTCAACTAATCTTTGACAAAGCAGGATAGAATGTCCAATGGATAAAAGACAGTCTCTTCAACAAATGGTGTTGGGAAAATTGGACAGCCACACGCAGAAGAATGAAACTGAATTATTTTCTTACATTGTACACAAAAATAGACTCAAAATGGGTGAAAAGCCTTAATGTTGGGACAGGAATCCATCAAAATCCTTGAGGAGAACACAGGCAGCAACTTCTGTGACCTCAGCCACACAACTTCTTCCTAGAAACATCACTAAAGGCAAGGGAAGCAAGGGCAAAAATGAACTATTGGGATTTCATCAAGATAAAAAGCTTTTGCACAGCAAAAGAAACAATCCACAAAACCAAAAGATAACCGACAGAATGGGAGAAAATATTTGCAAATGACATATCAGATAAAGGGCTAGTATCCAAAATCTATAAAGAACTTACCAAACTCAACACCCAAAGAACAAATAATCCAATCAAGAAATGGGCAGAAGACATGAACAGACATTTTCCGAAGAAGACATCCAAATGGCCAACAGACACATGAAAAAGTGCTCAACATCGCTCAGCATCAGGGAAATCCAAATCAAAACCTCAATGAGATACCACCTCACACCAGTCAGGAAACGACAGATGTTGGCAGGGATATGGAGAAAGGGGAACCCTCCTGCACTGTTGGTGGGAATGCAAGCTGGTGCAACCACTCTAGAAAACAGTATGGGGGGTTCCTCAAACAGTTGAAAATAGAGCTACCATATGATCCAGCAATTGCACTACTGGGTATTTACCACAAAGATACAAATGTACAAATGTATCTTACCACAAAGATACAAAAATACAAATGTAGGGATCCAAAGGGGTACGTGCACCCCAATGTTTACAGCAGCAATGTCCACAATAGCCAAACTGTGGAAAGAGCCAAGATGTCCATCGACAGATGAATGGATAAAGAAGCAGTGGTATATATACACAATGGAATATTATGCAGCCATCAAAAGGAATGAGATCTTGCCATTTGCAACGACATGGATGGAACTGGAGGGTGTTATGCTGAGTGAAATAAGTCAATCAGAGAAAGACATGTATCATATGACCTCACTGATATGAGGAATTCTTAATCTCAGGAAACAAACTGAGGGTTGCTGGAGTGGTGGGGGGTGGGAGGGATGGGGTGGCTAGGTGATAGACATTGGGGAAGGTATGTGCTATGGTGAGCACTGTGAATTGTACAAGACTGTTGAATCACAGATCTGTACTTCTGAAACAAATAATGCAATATATGTTAAGAAAAAAAAAGAAGATAGCAGGAGGGGAAGAATGAAGGGGAGTAAGTCGGAGGGGAGACGAACCATTAGAGACGATGGACTCTGAAAAACAAACTGAGGGTTCTAGAGGGGAGGGGGTTGGGGGGATGGGTTAGCCTGTTGATGAGTATTAAAGAGGGCACATTCTGCGTGGAGCACTGGGTGTTATGCACAAACAATGAATCATGGAACACTACATCAAAAACTAATGACGTAATGTATGATGATTAACATAATAATAAAAAAATTTAAAAAAAAGATATATACATTTTTTGTCTCTACTAAGAAACAGCTTTCAAGTTACTCATATATTACCTATATGCATATTCATATCTGAGAATGCCATTGGATGACTCAAGATATTTCTGTTAATGTAGTAATGTTTACTCTAGGGCTCTCCACCAAAAAGAGAGAGAGACAGAGAGATCTTTTTTCAATTTTCTAGTTAATTCATTTACAGTTTTTTTTCTTTGCCCCCTTATCTACCAAATAGATAAATCAAATTCTTAATTAAAAAAAAAATTGGAGCCACCTCTGGGCTTCAGCCTTAGATTATAGTATTGCTGATTTACTGGTGCTCAGATCCAACACACAGCCTCTGTTTTCTCCAACTACTTTTTCTCCAGCTGATGTCTATAGAGATCCTTTCCTGGAATCACATTTTTAACAATCCTGCCCAAATTCTGAATGCCAAATTGCCTTTCCTTGAAGAATGTCTGAGGTCTGTATATGTAAGAGAAGATAGTGGAAGATGACATAGTCTATGCAATTTGTCTACAGAAATCTTCACCGAATGATCAATGACCACCTCTAATGGAAATATGGTTTCAATTCTCCCTTTGACAGATAGTCTAGCCTACACTCCCAAGAGATATGTTTTCCCTGTCAACCTTTTTTTAAAAAAAGTATATGTGCTGGTATTTGGGGCCAATTTAACAACTGTATTATCCTCTTGGTGTTATTCCGAAGTACCACATCTGCTTTCATACTGAGTTTGTGTTTTTCCTATAAGTGATATATATATAGTCTTATACTTGAAAGTATTTTCAACTCAGACTTCTGTGGTCATTTCAAATCTGGAAGGAAAACATTCAAAGAATTCAGTGTGCCTTCTTTTACTACTAAAACTGCTTTGCATCAGCATTCATGCAGATAATTTAGTATAAGTTGGTTAATTGTTTCAAGAGAATATAATGGTCCTATCTGTAAGTATGACATAATTCAATAAAAAAGATTTAAGCTCATCCATTAGGCTGTCAAAAGTCACTTCTCTCCTACTGTCTCTCAGACCACAACACTCAAGTACCCAATCTGACAATCAAACTAGCTAAACTAAGAATCAGGTCCTGCCTTAACAGGGTTCCGGAGAGGGTACTGCCCGAGGACAGAGGGTACTAGTTATGAAAAATCTTCAGGTTATTGTGGCTGCCTTTCTGGCTATTTATCTTGCTTTATATCTCAGCACCTACATGTCACCTGTGTATCTGCCTGGAATCTTGATTTCTCTTCCAGTTCCCAGCTGTCTAGACTTAGAATCTTCTCCCTATTCTGTTTCTTAATAGTTACTTTTCTCTTACCCAGGAAGAGTTCAAAACTGGAATTGGATTTTTGGAAATTAAAGTTAGGGATATGATATGCACTGTGCTCACTTATTATCAGATACAACACAATTTCACTTAGGGCAGATATCTAACTTAAGGGAGCACCAAGGTGGCTTGCTAATAACTTGTTTTGTTTCAGTTGTTTGTTATTTGTTTCTGTGCATTTTTATTTTAACAGTGGGTGACCAAGGGGATGGATGCAATAAAGTGTGAGGACAGCTGAAGTAAATGAGTTCTAATGTAGATATGAAAAGAAAGATTATCGTTCTTCAGATAACTGTGATATAATCAATTGCTGTTCATTCAATGATGTTTCAATTTTCCATAATATCCCTACCTGATCCTTCAAACCTGCCTCAACTTCTCTCAGATCAGCTTCTTGTTCTTAATGGTTCATACCTCCATGGTTAGAGAGATACTAGTTTGTACACTATATCAGTGGTTTCTCAAGTCTCGCTGAGCCTAAGAGTCACCTGTTGAGGTTTTTTAAAAAAATATGTTAAGTGGTCAGAACCCATGCCAAATCAGCTAAATCAGAGTTCTGGGGGGGAAATCTAGATACCAATATTTTTAAAAGCTCTCTGGATTTGAGAACTGCAACTCTATCTAATACACATCTCTTGCAGCATATATGACATGCCCACAAGGGAGTTACCTCTCTGAAAAGATCATATAGTTTTAAAAAATGTCAGTGACCAGTGAGAGACAATTTGGATGAATTTATTAAGGCATGCACTCTAGAGTCAAAGAAATATGCACTCAATTTTTGGCTCTGCTGCTTACTAGATATGTGACCAAGAGCAAGTAACTAAATTTCTCAGAGTCAATTGTATAGTGCTGTTGCGAGAATTAAATGAGATCATGTAGGTAGAACTCAGCAAAGCCAGCTACCAGTCGGCATTAGCCAGCAAAGTAGAGACAGTGTAATGTTTATACTGTGAGTTAACAAATCGTTATAGTAGAAGGAAGATTCCGGTGAAGACTGTTAGGTGAATGGGGCGCTTAATATGGATCACAAAGTACATGGAGGAGTTTTCTATAAATTTAACTGTAGCTGTGTCTACACCTAGATTTATGGATCAATAAGGCTAACGATAGTGACCAGTTAAGTTAAAGCACCTGCTAAATTGCTATTTTAACAGAATTTACCTCTCAATTTCAGGGGTTTATATATTGACTATGAAGCATACCTTTCCATGATTTTAACTGAAATATTTAAATCACATTCTTGTACAAGGATAAAATTTCAGCCAAATGTTACTAGAAGGGTGTCCAGCCATCCCAGTTTCCCTGGGACTAAAGAGTCTGCTAAAACAGGGGGATTTTCCGTGCTAAAACCATGATTATCCAAGGCAAACTAGGACTGTTGGTACTCTAGATGCTTATAATCACATTATTGCCTCCTTACTTTAATCCAGTTTTCTCTGTATAAACTACCCATGATCCAGATCAGCTCCATCCAGATCCTGGTAGTGTATCCTGCAAGTGAGCCTTGTTTTCTGATTTCTTCAGCGGGTTTTCAGAACTTCTAAAAATTCTTCCCATGGTTCTTTCTTTTCTAAGTTAAGCTGAATTAATTTCTGTTACTTCCAACTAGGAATCTTATTAAAATAGCCAAATCAACAAGGAGAATTCTGGAATACTATAATTACTATACATTTTTTAATCTTCCATGTGACTACAAGCATGTTTTATGAGGCAGTGATGTCAAATGGGATCATTGCACATAGTAGGTGCTCTAAAAGCAGCTTTTTAGTGATTAAAAAAAAATTTTGTCCTTCAGGAAACTTGATACCCACCAGTGCAATTAACAAGTCTGTGATACATCTTCATCATGGTAGGGGGGAAATCAGGAGCAGAGATGCTGGAAAACAGCCGGAGAAACTCATTATGTATTTAAAAACTAGCTTCTTTTAAAATAAGAACCAGAATTTGAAGATTTAGAAATGGCCATGGAAAAAACTGAAAATGAAATGCCCCTGTAAGTAAAAAGTGGTGTGCTTCCAGGTGTTAGAAAGATTACAGGAATGAATAATAACCGAGACAATCAACGAGGCAAGGTTTTCAAGGTGTGGTTCTTTCGTTAGTTAGAATACTTGCTAAATATGCCATCTACCTCCCCAGAGTATTATCTAATAATAAACTCCTTCCGAAATCCATTTAGCCATCATTCATTATCTTTTCCCGTGGAAGAATATCGCCTGCCCCTTAGTAATGCTCTCTCTTTTTCAGACTTATTTGTTCTCGGCCTTTTTTTTTTTTTTTTTTTTTTGTAATGTTACGGTTCAATGTCTAATCAAGGTTTGTGTTTTCCAGGTCACTTTTATTTTTAAGCTCAACCTTTCAAAATAAGAATGTCAAGACATTCCCATTTTTAACTTCTTTCAAGGCTCACAAACTATTGGAAGTCTCTGGATTCTTTTCTCCTTCAGTGAGTTTATTTTTAATTTACTCATATTGTTTCAATTAAAAATGCTCATACATTTTTCAAAAAATTGGACAGGATATCTCTCAGTCGTTAGCCAGATGAAACCAAGAAATCCATGTATTCATTCCTTTCCTTAGTGAAGACTGAAAAACAGTGTAAACAGCAAATGTATAGTCCAAAGACACTATTCTTGACATGAGAGAAGAATGTTAGATTTGAAGGTGCAAGGCAGCAGATATGGAACCTAAAAATATAACCTGTATTTTACTTTGTTAATAAAATGTCACACAATTAATCCAACCCAACCGCTATATTACCCTGATACATTACTATGCATTTACTCTGGTTTTAAAATAATCTGCACAGCACTATTTTCCTTGTTCAAAATTAATAGTCTCCTTTCTTCCCTCCTTCTTTCTTTCCTTCCTTAATGATTTGAAGAGCCATTAGAGGATCCTAATCAAGGAAGGAGAGAGGCCTGGCGGGGGGGGGGGTGAGGTCAGGGAAACTTCCAAGTGGGATAGCAGTCCTTTGGGATTGGGAAATTAAACAAAGAAACAAATAAATTGAGATTTCTCACAGAAAGAGAAAGAAGTTACAAACATGAGAAAGGGGAAAACCTAGATGATCTATAGATACATATGCCCTGGCTCTGGGTACTGAGAAGGTCCTGGGAACAGTGAAACCCCAATAGCAATCAGCATATGCATCACTAAGACTTACCAGGGCCTCTTGGATTGAAATCTAATTCTAGGACTGGGGCAAAAACATTACAGAATAAGCCTGGAATATGTTAACCCAGCAATTAAGGAAATGCACCCAAAAAATGATGGAATCATGTCAGACAGAGAGGTTAGCTTGAAGGGGGGGGTCCCACTGTCCAAAACTGAGACAAGTTAGTATCCAAAAACCTAGTGATAGCTTCTATCCTACCAAATAAAATTGGGATCCATACATCTGCACTGAAATAAATAATAAAGTGTTCCATGCAGTAAAATGACAACTTATAAATGTAGAAGCAATGATAGAATTTGAAAATTACCATTTGTCAACCATAGTCATAATAATTAATTCAGGCAAAAAAAATCAACAAAACTAGTGAGTGAAAGTTGAATGAAGAATGGGATATTTATGTTGTGTAAAGTATCTCCTCACAAAGTACACAATAATTATAAAAGAGAAAGGAATAGCTTTACAGTGAAAAAATCTGGAAGCTATCGCCTTACTCGAGTGATCAAAGTTAACATTACCAAGGATGGGACGAAACAACCCAAAGTGCCATGTGATAGAACACAGCGAAAAAAGCACACAACCACTACTCTGATATTAATAGCCTGAATCAAATCAAAGGAATCACCAGACAATGCTAAATCCTACAAAGCAGTTAGTCTGTAATTTTTAAATAACTTAAGGTCATAAAGGTCCAAGAGAGACTGAGCAACAATTCCAGATATAAGGGAACTGAAGAGACATGACGACTACACGCAACATATGATACTAGATTGGATCTTTCTGTTGTAAGAGACATTAGTGTAATAGGTACTGAAACCATTTTATAAATCAACATTTCGTGGGAGCATTCTGGACTATTCTTAGAACTTTTCTATCGGTTTAAAATTATTTAAAAAAAAAAAAGCCCAACTTCACATTTTGTGGACAAGGAAGCAAAGGCAAAATCCTGCCGATGTCAAAAAGCTAAATAGCATCTGAGTGGGCACTGCAATTCCAAATCACCATTCCAGTATTTTTTTCCACTCTTCTCTCTCTGTCCTCAAGTAGAAAAAAAATATCAGCCCTTAAGTTCAGAGGCTTTGTTTTCTACCCTGCTGGATCCAAATGCCTACAATTGTGGCAGGCTCATATTTGATGCTTGAAAATACGCTTTGGATTACTGAATTGCACCGTACAGTACTAAAGGACTGTATTTTGGAGTATTTTGTCTTTAAGCTATGCTTTTAATGCTTCAATTTTCATTTCAAAATTGATATTTCTGGTCATATTCAAACAATAAGGAAAAATGCTCCGCTGCTTTCAGTCTATGCAACCTCTGAAAACTAAAAAGTAAAAAAAGAATTTTCCAATGTTTTTCAGAAAGCAGAAGTAGATCATATAAACAGCGAAATGGCTTATTAAGTGTTCTCCATCCTCATTCCCACCTCTAAAGGCTGTGCCAGTGCATTCACACACTCAATAAATGTCACTCTTTGCCCTTTACAATCTGCAGTGGCCTCCAAGAGTGAGTCTAGACAGGTTAGCTTCCTCGTTCCTTCACGGAGAACAAGATCTAACAACCACAGCAACTTAAGGTGCTTTAGGCTAACCCTTTTATAACTACAAAACCAAAACAAACTCACAAATTAAGTTTGGAAAAGACTGCATAACCATTAAAATTCACTTAATAACATCACTTGATGTCATAGATCATGTTATATTCCTGACACGACATTGCCAATTTTGAATTTTAAAATAGAAAGGTGTATTTATGAGTTTAATTGGTTGCCTGCCAACTTGATTCTTTAATTTGGGGCAAGAGAGGCCATTTATCCAAAATACAAATGCTGCTTAATGAAAATTTTTCTGATGAGTATGATTGACAATGGCAATTTACTGCTTCATTCATCCGTCTAACAAATATTTATTGAGTGTCAGTCACTGTCGTAGGTAATGGAACTATTGCAAAAAAAAAAGGACATACAGAAATAGAATGTGATAAGACAACTGCTGAAAAGTTGAATATGGTACTGTCACAGGATCTTTTTGAGTCCAGTGTGCTTATGGCACTCACCACTTTTATCAAACTATCGCAGAAACTTTATTAATGCCGTGCTTCATTAAGTCAATTGGCCTCCATTTTGGGGGGAGTTCTATTTTAAGCACAAAAATAAATCCTTGGTTCTCATGACAATCATATTTTAGACTTAGTAATGGTATATGTATGGCATAAAGTAAGGATGCATCTTTTTCATACTTTAAGTTCTAGCATCTTACACAGAGCATAAGAGATTATTGATAATACTTCTTTAATTAAATAATGAAGGAATAAAACAATAAATGCTGTGTCTCTCTCAGAGCTCTAATTTCTTAATTAGAATAATATATTTAACCAAACTGAAAAGCTGTCATCATATGGCTATTTTGGTTAACATTTGCAAATATAAGTGAGGAATCACATTGCTATGTGGCTACTGTTCTCATGACTTTGAAAAGTTTTTAAGGATACAGAAAAATCTCAAAGTTTTACTAGTTTCTTGGAATTAGATTTTTCACTGGATGGGGCCATTAATTTTAAAAGATTCTTTCCATGATTTACCCAAGTTGCCTTTTTAATTTTTTTATTTATTAAGTTTTTATTTTAATTCCTTTCTTTTGGTGCCAAAAAGCACACAGAACAATGAACCCAGAGAAAGCAAAGTGTCCAAAGTGAAAGGAATCATAAAATATTAACACAATTTAAATTAAAAGGAGACAATAACTGATGATATTTTTAAAGTCTAAAGTAAATTATTGCACACAGTTTAAAGAAAAACATTATTTCAAAAGTATGTGTTTCACATCAGCAAATCAGTTATCCATGTATATTAGACATAGACAAGGAAGAGGATTTTGTCCATCCTGAAAACTCACTTCATTAAAAAGAACAGCTTCCAGAAGAGGTTATGGTTTTGAAAAATAAGAATGGTCTCACTTTAGGGCTCCGTCTGCTCTCAGATGGAGTAGAACCAATGAAGTGGATACTCGCCAAAGAATACTAATCAGATTTGTATATAAACAGTGTTCCACTCCAATTTCTAGCAGTTTGGTGACCAAACATGTTACTGGAAGTACTATAAGTTTCCTGGAAGTGTTGGGGGTAGAGGCAAGAGAGGATGGGTAGGGGAAGCTTTTCTTACAGTGGGAATTATAAATGTCCAAGGTGAAAAGATAAAGTTGCACTTTATCTATTCCACTGTGTTTTTGTAAGTATCAACCCCCATAATGCCATCCTGTAAGTGCTCAATTTATGTAGACACTATATTTTGATGATCAAAGCACAGGATTTCTGTCTTCCTCCCTGATGTTGTTACAAGTGGTGAAGTTAGAGTAGGAAGGGAGTCACTTTTCATGGTTTGTTGTACTTGAAATGCCAATATAAACTCCAATAAAAATTTTAGAAATCAAAGTCATGTTTATCTTTTTTGTTGTGATATCTACATGTTAAACCAAGTACTGCTATAAGTTAACCTCCTGAGTCACTAAATACTGATCTGTGTGTGTGTGTGTGTGTGTGTGTGTGTGTGTACATACTATGTACATTTATATATAAATACATTTAATAAAAACAGTTTCTTTTACTCACAGGATCACACAACCAGACCAGCCCCCTGACTTTCACAGGTACATAACTAAACCAATGGCAGATGGTTATTTACTTGCTTCCTCCTCTTTTCACTGTTGAGTTTTTCCCTCTTTAATTTGTACTTCTACAATCTTATTCTATTGTATTCTCTTCTTGCTTTATTGAAGTATAATTGACAAACTATTCTATCATATTCCTACTACCAACATACCCAGACAATTTCTAGAAATAGGTGAGATTTTTAAAACCAAAATTAAAGAATTGTTTCTAAACTATTTTTTCAAGAATATATTTACTTATTTCCACGATCACATTTATTAGGCTTCTATTTTGCCTCAGGTACCTTCCTACATGTTCTCTTCCTCTCTCAAAAGCCAGGAAATCAAAAACTATTTTCTCATTCCACAAAACTTTGTAACAAATTTCAATCTGAGTATAAATTTTAATCAGAACGTTACATAAATAGGGGTGTTTGGATGGTGCAATCAGTTGAGCTTCCAGCTCTTGGTTTGGGATCAGGTCATGATCTCAGGGTCATGAGATCAAGCTCCGTGTGGGGCTCTGCCCTGAGCGCAGAGACTGCTTCAGACTCTCTCTCCCTCTTCCGCTGCCCCTCCCCGCATGTGCTCTCTCTCTCTAAAATAAATAAATATTTAAAAATATATTTAATAAAAACAGAAAGTTACATAAATCTATTATCACAGTTTTAGGTACTAACTACAAAAGAGAGTTATAGCTCTAACAAGCACTCAAATTAGTTTAGTAGCATATTGGCGATGTTTAAAGTGAAGAAGAAAAAATAAAATGACACCAATATTTCCCTTGTCAGACTATTTTAGAGCATTGCTCATTCAACCAATGGCTAGATTATATAGATCTTGTATCTTTTGCATACATACGTATGTTAAAATCCAATCTCTCACTTCCTTAAATTCAGGTTCTCACCTAGATTAACACAATAGCTACTTAAATGTTTTGCTGACACCAACCTCACTGTAATTCAAACTGCTTTTACGAGTGTTACTACCACTAAAAAAAGGGTTACTTTTATAAAGTGCAAACTCAATCATAACATAGAAGAAAGAAATGGCCACGAGCAGACAATTTTTGAAGCTGAGTGATAAGTAAATCAGAGTTCATTATAAAATAATCAGGACTTGTGTATTGAAATTTTCCAAAAAAGTAATTCCAAAACAACCTTACAACTATGGTGTGAAATACTAACAATATCATATTATAGACAATGTTTCTCAGATATATATTAATGTTAAAACCTTTGCAAAGAGTAAAACAGAAGCAGGTAGTTTGTGTTCCCATTTGGATTTCTAATGGCATCCTGGTCATTCCTATTATTAGTAAATCAAATTTCAACTTTTCCCTGGAGAAAATTTATCACTGAAGGGAAAATAGGAATAGGGAAGAAGAAGCAAAATAAGTCAAAACAGAGTTTCTATTTCATCTCAGCCCATGTGAATCTTGAAATGAATTATTTAACCTTTGAGAACTGTCTCCCCATGCATCAAATTATAGTTATTATTTATTCCAAACACCACTGAAAATTCTTCCTCCAGTGGCATCATTATATAAGTGCAAGTTGCAGTTTAATAAAACAAAAGTGGAACACAATTTGCTAAAGCAAACTGAGCAAAATCTTGTAAATTGGCACATGTTCAGGAGATGACTAAAAAGTACTAGGAAGAACAAGTAAAAATTCTGATAATTTTGTTCAACTAGCGCCTATTATCTACCTACAAGAATATAAATATTGCTGGGGCACCTGGGTGGCTCAGTTGGTTAATCAACTGCCTTTGGCTCGGGTCATGATCCCAGGGTCCTGGGATCGAGCCCCACATCGGGCTCCCTGCTCAGCAGGGAGCCTGCTTCTCCCTCTCCTCCCCACTCATGCTCTCTCTCTCTCTCTCTCTCAAGTAAATAGATAAAATCTTTTTTAAAAAGAATATAAATATTGCTGACTCTTAGTTTTGACAAACCTTCAATGAAATTTCATTAAGCTGGTTTTGACAACCTTAGAACCTCATGAGATTATTTGAAGGTAAACTATTAAATGGCCTCATGAGATTATTGAAGGTAATCAATAATAATAGATTTTCATTTTTTCCCTTGCCTTGCATCCAGTTCCCCTTCTAGTAATAACATCTTAAATCTACTTTAAGAAGCAATTCCTCCTCAGCTTTCAGCCCATGAATTTCAGATGGGACCAGTATTACCCTCTCTATGATGTAGGTTTGGCCAATCAATGAATTCCATCCCTCTGGTTCCAGCAGTTCAAGGACAGCATCTATCCCAGATCATCCTAAAATTTGTGATTTGTGTGACAACTACTGGGAAAGAAAATGTCTCTTTCCACTGAGGTTAATAAGTTCTAAGGGTGTGAATTGAAAGCTATTAGAAGCCACCACCATGAGAAATGTTTGGGACATCGCAGTGTTGGGGAAGAGCTACGCTGAGAATAAATCCAACACAGAGGGAACCAAAAAGACGAAATTAATGGTTATATGACCTCACTGAAGAGCCTGAACTCAGCTGTGCTAGACATTCCCTGTACTCTCCCACACTATGAGCCAATAAGCTTCTGAGTGAGTTTGGTCTTTGTCCCTTGCTAACGGAGTCCTAACCAATAAACTGTTCTATGGCTTTCTATGTCTTCACTTTCATATCTGCAAAATTGGTATAATAGTACTAATATTATTGCTGAGAGGAATAAATGAATTAATATATTAATATATTTAAGACTTACATATAATAAGTGCTTAATAGTACATATAATCATTAGCTATTATTTTTAAATGTTTAAATTTGATCCACACACACAAAAAAGCAGCACCCCCCCCAACTATTTTGTACCTTCTTTTATTCTCTTCAATCCTCCATCATTTTTATTCCTTTTCTCACTCTCAAATGAAGGCCTGGGTTCATGTTTCATAGAAAATTTAAGCAATCAGAAGAGAACTTTCTCACTCTCTTTGCACCAAAACTAAAATCCTACCTAATTTGCATGCAAATATTTAGCCTTCTGTCCTATCACAATGTATGAACAATCCCTGCTCCTATCTAAAGCCAAACTCTCTAGCTATGCACTGAATTTAGATCCCTTCCTGCATACTCAAGGAATTTGCTCCTATAATTATCCTTCCCCCTGTTATATCATCAGATTTTCTTTATACTAACATTCCCATCAGTATATAAACTCCAAGACACAGCTATCCAGCACCATAGATAGCAACAGGGTTGGAAGGACTGATTCTGGAGAATGCTGTTGATTCTGATGACCTGGGTTGAATTACCACCTGCACACCTTACTAGATGTGTGATCTTAGGCAATGTACTTAATATCTCTGTCCTCAAATTTCCAGGAAAACAGAAATAACAATAGTGTCTCCAACCTAGAGTTTCTATGGGTATTAAATTAGATGTTTATAGAGCACATAGGAAAATGTCTGGCATATTGTACCTGATAAATGTGTTTATTAAAATAATAATAATCATGTAATAAATCCTGCTAGTAGTACACTGGCTCCAGCTATTGGTCAATTTATCTAAAGCACTGTACTGTGCTTGCACTGTCCTCACTCTCATACACAGCATTTGCTCTCGAACTCCCATCCCTCAGGCTTCAGTGTTCACCACCTCACCAATACCATCCTTATCAAGGCCATCAACTCCTCCATGTTTCTAAATCCAGTAGTGATTTCTGTCTTCACTATACTGTAACTTTTAGCAATATTTGAATCAAATGATCTTTCCTTCTTTTTTGAAAGACTTTCTTCAGTGAGCCCCCAGTATTTGCACTCTTGCTTCTTACTAACTCAGTGGTTATACCTTCTCAGACTTCTTAACAGGCTTTGCCTATTTTTTTGACCTGTAAACTTTGTAATGCTTCTCTGTCTAACCTCATTTCCTAGGTGAGCCCATCCACTCTTGTAGCTAAGATACTGCAATAGGCTGATAACTTCCAAATGCATATCCTCCTCAATGATCATCCCGGACTTGTAAAGCCAACTTAAAATGGCAAAATTAACATGCTACAATTGAACTCTTAATTTTTTCTAAGCTCTGTACCCTGTCCCCCCCTTTTTATTTACCATTTTCTCTATTTTAGCAAAGAGAAGCAGCCCCATGTTTCCAATTTTTCAAGGCAAAAACCTGAAGTCAACCTTGACTGAATCTTTCTATCACACCCCCATTCAACCCTCTAACAATTACTGTTCATTCCACCTGCAATGTATATCCACAATATTTTTCTCAAGATTTCCACTGTCACTAACCTACCTAAAGTCCCCATCATCTTTTGCCTGAATTATCATCCTAGCTTCTTAATTCATCTAACTTTTTCCATCTGTTGAAGTTTGAATTCTTCAGGAAGCAGACACTGAGATGGAGTTAGGAGTGCAAAAAGTGTATTGGTTGAGGTTCACCTGTGAAAGGAAAAGCAAGGAAGTGGGATGGACAGTGATGCCAACCTGCCAAGGTCTCTGACAGCCCAACAAGGGGTTCTGAAACAAAGTTTTCCCATTAGAGGAGTCCTGCATTGGGTAGAAATGGCTGCACCCTTGTGCCATCACCTTGTTCAGTGATTGGTTGGGGCCACTCTAGCAACTGAGGCAAATCTGTGCTGAAGCTTACAACCAGATGCTGTCAGCTAACCACACCCTTCATCGCTGGGCGGCAAGTCCCTTCTTGAAGGGGGCTGGATTGGCATAAATCTCCATCTTCCAGAACATCCTTGCTCCTTGCCATCTAGTCTTGCTCCTCCACTGTGTATTCTACACACAGCAGCCAGTGTTACTTTTAAATGTGAGTCAGAGCATCACATTCCCCTGTTCAGAAGCCTCCATTAGTCTCTCATGTCATTCAACATAAAATCCGTGACCTAGAAAACCCTTCACCACCTCTCCCTTCATTCTCTCCCTAACCTCATTTAACCACTTCCCTTTCATTCACTCCAATCCAGCTCCATCAGGGCCTTTGCATTTGCTGCTTCCTCCTTCTCAAGCATCTCTCCCAAAATATCTGCATTTCCTTCTGGTCTTTGTTTAAATGTTACCTTATTTGGAACACTCTCCTTGACCCTTCTTTATACAACCAATATGTATATGCCCATACACCTCCACCACCACTTTCTGTCCCTATACCCTGTGTTATTTTTCTACATTCTGATCCTTAATAGGTCATATATTTATTTTTACATGAGCTTCAGGAGAACAGGACTGTTTTTTTAATTCACTAAGGTGAATTTACTTCCATTCCTACAGTAGGCATATAATAGACATTAAGGGAATGTTTTGAATGAATGTTCTCCCCGCTTCCTCCCATACTTTCCAAAAAGTCTAGTCTCAATACAGCGATCAGAATGATATCTCTAAATTTAAATCAGGTCATTAGAGCTCAAAACCTTCTAATAACTGCTTGCAGTTGAAATAAAAAGTCCTTATGATGCTCTACAGGATCTAGCCCTTGGCCACTAATACAATTACCTTCTGCTATTCCTTTTTCTTGTTCCATGTCTACCACATGAGCTTTTTGCTGCTTTTTGAGCACACCCAGCATAGTTGACACCATTTCAGTGCCTTTGCCCTTCCTCTTTCCTTAGTTAGAATGCTCCTCCACAAAGATATTCACATGGCTTTGTTCAGGTCTTTGCTCTAAAGCTCTACCTTGGGAAGGACTTGTCAATCCAACTACCTATAATAGCACCCACTGCCATCTTCTGGTCCTCACAACACTTGTTATGACTTAACTTTGTTCATAATTGTCATACTTGATACATGCATTTATGTTTATTTGTGCCCTCCCTACTAAAATGTAAGTTCCTTGAAGACAAGAGACTTTTTCTGATATCTAATGATTTTTTTTTTAAAGCAAGGAATACACCGAACATGTATACATGTGCTCATAACAAATATATACTTGAAAAACCAGTCCAAATTTTTGGGAAAAAAAGCCTAAGGGTAAGAATTAAAGAGATTAGTATTGGGTGGAATTATAGCATCTGAAATGTTTGGACTTTTTTCTTTTGATAAATTTTCCCTCCACATTAAGAATCACAGACCTGTACCTCTGAAACAAATAATACATTATATGTTTAAAAAGAAGAAGAAGATAGCAGGAGGGAAAGAATGAAGGGGGGAAATCGGAGGGGGAGACGAACCCCGAGAGACCACGGACTCTGAGAAACAAACTGAGGGTTCTAGAGGGGAGGGGGTGGGGGGATGGGTTAGCCTGGTGATGGGTATTAAAGAGGGCACATATTGAATGGAGCACTGGGTGTTATACGCAAACAATGAATCATGGAACACTACATCAAAAACTAATGATGCAATGTATGGTGATTAACATAACCCAATAAAAAATGCAGGAAAGAAAAAAAAGAATTATTAAAGCAATTATTTTATTCTCCCCCAGAAAATAAAGCAAAAAGGAATCTGCTCACAAATTCCACCTTCTTGAAACTTTGCTATACCTTTTATATTAACCAAAGGAAGTTAATTCTAGATCTCTTGTGACAGAAATTAAAGTAATAATATTCCTTGTGACTGTAATGACCTACCACAAGATAACATGCTACTTAATTGCTAAATGAGTTTGAATTGATTTCAGATCTCCAAGACTTTAAAATATTAAAGGCATACACATATTCTTCATCCCCCATATTTCCATGTGGAAAGACTTTGCTGGAGTAAAATTCATGGTCTTTATCCTTACCTTTCCTCACTTTTCTGCAAGGGGGAAAAATCACTCATCTGCTTGGTGAGTTTGGAAAAAGGAGTCCAATGTGCTCCTTTGTCTTTCCCTTCTGTTTGTGAGAGGCAGCTATCTTCAGAAAGCACATAATCTGCGCCCCTCCTTGCCCTAAATTTTACACAGTCAGGTGCACAGATGGGAGGTCAGTGGCTTTTTAAGTAATGCCTTTGCCTTTGTAGGTAGGTTAAATTCACACATGAAGTAATCACAGACATTCTTTACTACAGGCAAAGCCATATTTTTCCAAATATGATTTCCAGACACAATTCTTATGTCTGTTTCTTGGGGGCTTCCAATACAAGCACAGAGAAAGTTGTGTTCTGCCTTGACCTACAAAGATACTAATAACCCCATCAATTTTCCTTTCAACTTGATAAATGTATGGCAGTATGATTAAAAAATATTTGCATGTTACCTCTATCAAAGGACCCTGACTTTAGAATATTTAAGTAATTTTCTTTTTCTAATCCAGTTTTTCTTGAGGAAAAGTTCAAAAGCATTTAAATAAAGTAATAAGAATGAATTTAGAAGATGAACCAAAGACAGGATTTGGTATCATAAAGGGTAACCTCTTTAAATACTTGCTTTCTTTTCTTGACTATTAGGTTGATAATCTCCATTCAGAAGAGAATAAAGAAAAGCCGTGCCTCCCATGAAATTCCCAGCTCACCTTGCCTAACCTTGAAGTCTCACATCCCTCATATCAAATCAGTGTGATGAATGACACTCAGCCCTGCTGACTCTTACTAGAATTTCAATTAATCATACCTTTTAAATTCCATGATTCTCTCAGTCCTTTCTTGCCCTGTCTTCTAGAAAATTTGAAACACCTCAATAATGCTTAAAAGCTGAATTTTTCATGGGTTTTTCCATAGTCATCTCAATAAACCTGCCTTCTATTTTCAGAGTAGAAGTGTGTCTGGAATTACTGTCTATGGAAAGAATCCATTCAGGGCGCCTGGGTGGCTCAGATGGTTAAGCGTCTGCCTTCGGCTCAGGTCATGATCCCAGGGTCCTGGGATCGAGTCCTGCATCAGGCTCCCTGCTCCTTGGGAGCCTGCTTCTCCCTCTGCCTCCCTCTCTCTCTCTCTGTCTTGCATGAATAAATAAATAAAATCTTTTTTAAAAAAAAGGAAAAAAGAAAGAATCCATTCAATAAGCATTAATTATAAAATGAGTGATATATAACAGGCCTACAGAAAAAGAGTGGGGGTAAATAGACTACAGTAAATGACCCTGGCAGCCAACTGATTTGTTAGCAAAAGCTCTTAGGACATTACAAAGCATCAAATTTCAAACCAAATCTGTAAAAAGTAGTTGAGTAGAAAATGAAACACATATATATTGTCCTTGGGGATGACTACATATATGCAAGTAATTTTAAAATGTATATTTTTCATGAGAGATGTTAATCCTAGATTAAGTTGTAAAATGACTAATCAGTAGTAGGCTTCATTAGGAACCCACCCTATAACACAGTGGGCGAATACTATATATCTTGAGGGTTTTTTTTATCCTCTCCAGTAAAACATCCACATTCTTCATTTTTACTGAGTTAGATTTTCCCCAACCCACCACCCATAAAAATCTCTGATTTGCCAGGCCCAGCAAAGAATAAATATACCAAAATTCAATATGTTATCATAATGATAATTCACATGTATTAGAATTCACATGTATAAACTATTTGGAAAGTGATACAGACATGAATAGATATGATATAAATGTGAATAGATGGAGAAAAAACTAATTTTTTTAATTCAAAACCAGAAAAATAAAAACAAATGAAATTTAGAAATTGTAGAGCAAACATCCATGTTTAATCAATATATATTTAATGAGTAAATAAATCAGTGAACAAATAGATGGATGAATAAATGGCATCAAACAGATTAAAAGTTAAAGAATTTTTTTCTTACAATATTATATGTATGTGTGTGTATATGTGTGATGAAAGAGAGGATATACATAATGCATATTTTGTTGGTGGCTCTGATTACAAAAATTACTCGAAATGTCCTAATACAATGGTATATACAATATAATAAACATGCCCATCATCTGTGTTAAATATTCATCTACTTTACGAAAACTATCACATTAATAACTTTTTTCACAGTCAAAAATGCCTCGTATTTGTGACTGTCCTACACACAAGATACCAATTTTAATTTTTTAAATGCTTGTTCAAATACTATGACGAGAATATGTAGAGGTTTCTAATAACATGAATCAGTATCTCATAGAAATAGAAAAAATAATGTGTTAGTGATTGTTTTATAGCCACAAAACAACCAGAAAGAATTTACATTTTTTCATATCATCAGGAGGCTTGCTGTCATTGTTTTTATCTCACGAACATATCTCTAAAGAGCAGCATAAAAGTTTATAGGATTTTATCCAAACATTTCCCAAATTTAACATTATAGATGGTATAGAGACACTGAGTTATAAATACACTCCCAAGTAAGTGAGGTTATTAATAATCAAAGAAAAAACAACTAATGATAAATTAATAAAGCAGCAATTAAGCCCAGGACGATCACATCCAACAGCAATACAGTCACCATAAATTTATAAAAACTAGCTACAATTGTAACCCCAAACCCCCTCCCTTAAATGGGTACCAATTGTTATTTTAGACCATCTTCTCTTCTGTCTGCAGGGGTAATAATGAGGCTACAGATTAATAAGAAATGTTTCCTTACTAATTTAACTAATGGGACTTTAGGTTTTTGTCTCACCATATTGAGATATTTTCTAACAATATTTATAAATTTATGTAAAATATTAATTAAAAAACCTCATAGCATTTGTCAGAGGTAACTTTTGCCTTCTTGTCAAGGGCTATGCAGTATACAAAAATGTCCTTTCCTGAGATAACTATAAATAACCTGCCAGTGACACTTTCTATTCCTGGTAGAGCTAGTGCGAGTTTTTTGTTTTGTTCTGTTTTTTGCTACTGTGAGTTCTTGTAGAAGCAATAAAGTACTCCATACTCAGTTATTTACAAAACGGGAACTTAAAATTTACCTGTATTTTTACCTTTTTCCTAACCATCTCAGATATTAGCTCATCCTGACCTCCCAAGGGCCCTGGAAAGTACATAAAGTGTATATTTTTATTCCAATGTTAAAGGTCGGGGAACAAACCAACTTACAACTCTCTAGACGGGGCCATTTAGTCAAGTGTTTGGGTACGAAAAAAATAACACTTCACTGTATCTCTAGATTCATTCTAAATGCAAGGATTCCTATGATTTTGGATTTTGGATTTTTAAAATATGATTTACCTTGGGATCTAGAGTTACTTTTAAAAAAATTCTAGTCTTTTTCTATTTCTGGTCAGATTGACATAGCTAGCCTGGATTGCTTCTTTCTAATCTGTGTACATCACAATATTTTTGGATAGGCAGCCCTAGACACAGGTCTATGCATGCCACTTTATGTTTTCTCTCAAAGAGTCACTGCAGTTTTGTGGCCAAGAAACTCCCCTGTCCCTCCTGACCCCGTCCCTTCTATCACTTACAAGTCATATTTGCATACGTAGAATACGATTTCTTACAACCCACGGCCAAGTTGCTTTTCTCATTGACAGTCAAGTGCAACAACAAATTTCCTATTTCCTTATATATTCTACTTTCCTCCAGAAACACTCCTCCTGCACCTACCCAAATGCAAACAATAATTATTTTTAAATTTCTCAACCTGTACCGGGGCACAGGTTAATAACAGAGGAGAATGAGCACTGAACTGAGAGCCAGGCCTCCTAGTTCTCCCCCTAACTGGGCTTGCGACACTTGGCAAGTCACTCAGTACCTCAGTTACAGAGGGGATTCGGCCAGATAAACACTAACTCTTCTAGCTCTAACCTTCTATGATGTTCAAAATGAAAAGCAATTGCTTATAGAATACAAGTGTTATTTACCTCTAATATGTAAAAATAAGAAGAGACAACATAGAGTCTACATTAGTAAAAAGTAGGGTGTCATTAATAAAAAATATGATCCTCAGATTGAAAGTCTGTCTCTGCCACTCCATTTATCAATTACAAGTCTTCATCACCATCTTCTCTAACGTAGAGTATAAATCAAGACAAATATCCTAAATAGTTCTAAACTGATGGTCCTAACTGAAAATTTTTAACAAGGCAATATAAATCCATTTGAAATGGATATCTATCTATCATCTATCTCTATATCCACATCATTAAAAAATGAGAACATCTTGATTATTCTTTTACTTCATAGCAGAAAAACCTACACAGATTTTTTTTTACCCAAATTGAAGTTTTGAGGTCTGAAATATAATCTCTTTGGCATATACAAAATTCTCTTGGGATGTCCATGTTAGTCACCCCGAAAAGGTAGACCGTTCTTCAGGCACTTAGGTATATCAAAGGCAGTACATATGAACTACCAATTAAAATAAACTTTGGAGTCAGAGAAAATAAGATAGTTTCAATTTTGAGAATCAAGTCAAAATTATAAGGGCAGACACTCGAAATTGGGAATAACTTGCTATCAAAACCTTTCCCATATGGGAACTCTTGGTTGCCACTCGAAAGTTAAGAGCAATGAAATTTTATACACTCAAACAGTTAATGATGTTTCCTGTAAACAATGAGGAGACAGCTGGTGATCAAATATTTATTAATTGCCCAGAAATTATATAATTTCATGTATAAATGTACTAGTTCTAGTTTATTCTTCACCAAAAATTTTTGCTTCTGGGAATAAAGTGAGACAAGTTTTGTTATTGAGATAGTGAATAAACCAAGATGTGTAAATGCACTTATATCCTTTTTTTTCTCTTATTTATGTTATGTTAGTCACCATACAATACATCATTAGTTTTTGATGTGGTGATCCATGATCCATTCTTTTCGTATAACACCCAGTGCTCCATGCAGTACATGCCCTCCTTAATACCCACCACTGGGTTAACCCATCGCCCCTCCTCCCTCCCCTCTAAAACCCGGTTTGTTTCTCAGAGTCCATAGTCTCTCATGGTTCGTCTCCCCCTCCGATTCCCCCACCCCTCATTTTTCCCTTCCTTCTCCTCATGTCCTCCATGCTATTCCTTAGGTTCCACAAATAAGTGAAACCATATGATAATTGACTTTCTCTGCTTGACTTATTTCACTTAGCATGATCTCCTCCAGTCCCATCCATGTTGATGTAAAAGTTGGGTATTCATCCTTGCTGATGGCTGAGTAATATTCCATTGTATATATGGACCACATCTTCTTTATCCATTCATGTGTTGAAGGGCCTCTCGGCTCTTTCCACAGTTTGGCTATTGTGGACATTGCTGCTATGAACATTGGGGTGCATATGGCCCTTCTTTTCACTACATCTGTGTCTTTGGGGTAAATACCCAGGAGTGCAATTGCTGGGTCATAGGGTAGCTCTATTTTCAACTTTTTGAGGCACCTCCACACTGTTTTCCAAAGTGGCTGTACCAACTTGCATTCCCACCAACAGTGTAAGAGGGTTCCCCCTTCTCCACAACCTCTCCAACATTTGTTGTTTCTTTCCCTGTCCATTTTTGCCATTCTAACTGGTGTAAGGTGGTATCTCAATGTGGTTCTGATCTGAATTTCCCTTATGGCTAATGATGATGAACATTTTTTCATGTGTCTGTTAGCCATTTGTATGTCTTCTTCAGAGAAGTGTCTTTTCATATCTTCTGCCCACTTTTTGACTTACTTGTTTTTGTGGGTGTTGAGTTTGAGAAGTTCTTTATAGATCTTGGATACCAGCCCTTTATCTGTAGTGTCATTTGCAAATACCTTCTCCCATTCTGTGGGTTGCCTCTTTGTTTTGTTGACTGTTTTCTTTGCTGTGCAGAAGCTTTTTATCTTGATGAAGTCCCAAAAGTTCATTTTTGCTTTTGTTTCACTAGCTTTTGGAGACATGTCTTGAAAGAAGTTGCTGTGGGCGATGTCAAAGAGGTTACTGCTTATGTTCTCCTCTAGGATTTTGATGGATTCCTGTCTCACATTGAGATCTTTCATCCACTTTGAGTTTATCTTTGTGAATGGTGTTAGAGAATGGTCGAGTTTCATTCTTCTGCATGTGGCTTTCCAATTTTCCCAGCATCATTTATTGAAGAGACTGTCTTTTTTCCATTGCATGTTTTTTCCTGCTTTGTCAAAGATCATTTGACCATAGAGTTGAGGGTCCATATCTGCATTCTCTATTCTGTTCCATTGGTCTATATGTCTGTTTTTGTGCCAGTACCATGCTGTCTTGGTAATCACTGCTTTGTAATATAGCTTGAAATTGGGCAACGTGATGCCCCCAGCTTTGTTTTTCTTTTTCAACATTTCCTTGGCGATTCGGGGTCTTTTCTGGTTCCATACAAATTTTAGGATTGTTTGTTCCAGCACTTTGAAAAATGTCATTGGAATTTTGATCGGGATGGCATTGAAGGTATAGATTGCTCTGGGTAGCATAGACATTTTAACAATGTTTATTCTTCTGATCCATGAGCATGGAATATTTTTCCATCTTTTTATGTCTTCTTCAATTTCTTTCATGAGTGTTTTGTAGTTCCTAGAGTATAGATCCTTTACCTCTTTGGTTAGGTTTATTCCAAGGTATCTTATGGTTTTTGGTGCTATTGTAAATGGAATCATTTCTCTAATTTCTCTTTCTACAGTTGCATTGTTAGTGTATAAGAAAGCAACTGATTTCTGTGTATTGATTTTGTATCCTGCCACATTACTGAATTGCTGTATGGGTTCTAGGAATTTGGGGGTGGAGTCTTTTGGGTTTTCCACATAAAGTATCATGTCGTCTGCAAAAAGAGAGAGTTTGACTTCTTCTTTGCCAATTCAAATAGCTTTTATTTCTTTTGTTGTCTGATTGCTGTTGCTAGGACTTCTAGTACTATGTTGAACAATAGTGGTGAGAGTGGGCATCCTTGACGTGTTCCTGACCTCAAGGGAAAGGCTCTCAGCTTTTCCCCCACTGAGGATGATATTCGCTGTGGGTTTTTCATAGATGGATTTTATGAACTTGAGGAATGTTCCTTCTATCCCTAAACTCTTAAGAGTTTTAATCAGGAAAGGATGTTGTATTTTGTCAAATGCCTTTTTCTGTATCAATTGAGAGGACCATATGGTTCTTCTCCCTCCTCTTGTAACGTGTTCTATCACATTGATTGACTTGCGAATGTTGAACCACCCTTGCATCCTGGGGAGAAATCCCACTTGGGCGTGGTGGATGATCCTTTTAATGTATTGTTGGATCCTATTAGCTAGGATTTTGTTGAGGATTTTGGAATCCATATTCATCAGGGATATCGGTCTGAAATTCTCCTTTATGATGGGATCTTTGCCTGGTTTGGGGATTAAAGTAATGCTGGCCTCCTAAAATGAGTTTGGAAGTTTTCCTTCTGTTTCTATTTTTTGAAACAGCTTCAGTAGAATAGGTATTATTCCTTCTTTGAATGTTTGGTAGAATTCCTCAGGGAATTCATCAGGCCCTGGACTCTTGTTTTTTGGGAGGTTTTTGATCACTGCTTCAATCTCGTTACTGGTTATTGGCCTATTCAAGTTGTCAGTTTCTTCCTGTTTCAGCCTTGGCAGCTTATAGGTTTCCAGGAAGTCCTCCATTTCATCCAGATTGCTCAGTTTATTGGCATATAGTTGTTGATTATAATTTCTTCTTTTTTTTGGTTGCTTAACCGATTTTAATAACATGACATAAAGCCCCTACACTTGATAGAATTGTTATGCAAAATACATAGATGAATACTGTCTTCTTTTAAAAAATATAAAATAAATAAGCAAGACGTGAAAATAGGCAAGTTTCACTAAATAAATGAAAATTTTAAAAAAAGAAACTTTTGCTTTCCATATCATTTGAAGAAGGGAAATTATCATTTTAAACAATATTCAAGTTCATTAAACAAATTTAAAAAAAGTATTATAAAATGTTTAACTGTCATCAGCTTCGAGGTTTATGTTGCTCCTGAATTTTGCATATAACTGAACTTTCAGATCCGCTAACACTTGCTGAATTGATTCCATTCTGGCTTCTAAAGCATCGATTTCTTCTTGCAAATTTTTCTTTGCTTCTTCTAACATTTCCTGTGTTTCTTCTTGAGAATGGCTAACGAAAACATCACCGATTTGATAAGGTATCATTAAGAAATCATCATCTGCAAGCATGATGTCCTCACAAGCATCTCCTAAATTCTGGAGTTTTCTTTTTTACTTCTATTTCCTCCTTCAGCTCTGTGATTCTACTTGTATTCCGTGCAAATTTGTTTATCTTTTGTTGATCTTCAAAAGTTACGTTGACATCTTCTGCAGCCGCCTTCTTCATGGTGGTCGCCATCTTGGGACTGCTGCTGTTGATAATAATTTCTAATAATTGTTTCTATTTCCTTGGTGTTAGTCGTGATCTCTCCCCTTTCATTCATAATTTTATTAATTTGGGTCCTTTCTCTTTTCTTCAGGATAAGTCTGGCCAGTGGTTTATTGATCTTATTAATTCTTTCAAAGAACCAACTTCTAGTTTCATTGATCCGATCTACTGTGTTTCTGGTTTATAATTCATTGATTTCTGCTGTAATTTTAATTATTTCTCTTTTAATGCGTGGCTTAGGCTTCATTTGTTGCTTTTTCTCTAGTTCTTTAAGGTGTAGAGTTAGTTGGTGAATTCGGGATTTTTCTATTTTTTTGAGTGAGGCTTAGATGGCTATGTATTTCCCCCTTAGGACTGCCTTTGCAGTATCCCATAGGTTTTGGACCTATGTGTTTTCATTCTCATTGGTTTTCATGAATTGTTTAAGTTCTTCTTTGATTTCCTGGTTGACCCAAACATTCTTGA
This sequence comes from Callorhinus ursinus, assembly GCF_003265705.2. Classification (NCBI taxonomy): domain Eukaryota; kingdom Metazoa; phylum Chordata; class Mammalia; order Carnivora; family Otariidae; genus Callorhinus; species Callorhinus ursinus. Next base: position 24,052,168 of record NW_027397076.1, read on the forward strand.
GCAGAGTGGTCTTTAGCTTCCAAGTGTTTAAATTTCTGCCAAAATTTTCTTGTGATTGAGTTCCAGTTTTAAAGCATTGTGGTCTGAGAATATGCAGGGAATAATCTCAATCTTTTGGTATTGGTTGAGACTTGATTTGTGACCCAATATGTGGTCTATTCTGGAGAAAGTTCCATGTGCGCTCGAGAAGAATGAGTATTCTGTTGTCTTAGGGTGGAATGTTCTGTAAATATCTATGAGGTCCATCTGGTCCAGTGTATCATTCAAAGCTCTTGTTTCCTTGTTGATTTTCTGCTTAGATGATCTGTCCATTGCTAAGAGTGGAGTATTGAGGTCTCCTACAATTAACGTATTGTTATCAATATGACTCTTTATTTTGGTTAACAGTTGGCTTATGTAGATGGCTGCTCCCATGTTGGGGGCATAGATATTTACAATTGTTAGATCTTCTTGTTGGATAGACCCTTTAAGAATGATATAGTGTCCTTCTGTGTCTCTAATTACAGACTTTAGTTTAAGATCTAATTTGTCTAAGAATTGCTAACCCAGCTTTCTTTTTAGGTCCGCTGGCATGGAAGGTGGATCTCCATCCCTTTACTTTCAGTCTGGATGTATCTTTAGGTTCAAAATGAGTCTCTTGTAGGCAGCATATGGATGGGTCTTGTCTTTTTATCCAATCTGCAACCCTGTGCCGTTTTATGGGAGCATTTAGGTCATTCACATTGAGAGTGATTATTGAAAGATATGAATTAATTGTCATCATGTTGCCTGTGAAGACGTTGTTTTTATAGATTGTCCCTGTAAATTTCTGTTGTATATCACTCTTGGGGTCTTTCTCCTTTTATAGAACCCCCCTTAATATTTCTTGCAGGGCCGGCTTAGTGGTCACATATTCTTTCAGTTTCTGCCGGCCTTGGAAGCTCTGCATCTCTCCATCCATTCTAAATGACAGCCTTGCTAGATAAAGTATTCTTGGCGGCATGTTCTTCTCATTTAGTACCCTGAATATGTCTTGCCAGGCCTTTCTGGCTTGCCAGGTCTCTGTGGAGAGGTCTGACGTTATTCCGATATTCCTCCTTCTGTACGTAAGGAATCTCTTCCCCCTAACTGCCCTTAAGATGGTTTCCTTGGTTCTAAGATTTGCAAGTTTTACTATTACATGCCGGGGTATTGGCCTGTTTTCCTTGATCTTGGGAGGGGTCCTCTCTGCCTCTAGGACATGAATGTTTGTTTCATTCCCCAGATTAGGGAAGTTCTCAGCTACGATTTGCTCAAATACATCTTCTAGTCCTCTCTCTCTCTCTCTCTCTCTCTCCACTCCCTCCGGGATTCCAATTATTCTGACATTGCAACGCTTCATGGTGTCACTTATTTCTCTGATTCTATTTTCATGGATTCTGAGTTGTTTTTCCCTGTCCTCCTCTTTTCCCTTTCTATCTATTATATTGTCTTCCAGGTCGCTTATTCGTTCTTCTGCCTCAGTTACCCTAACTGTTAGATTATCTAGATTGGATTGGATCTCATTGATAGCATTTTTAAATTCTGCCAATCCAGCTTTCATTTCTGCCCTTAGAGACTCTATGTTGTCATTAATTGATTTCTCCATTCTAGCCATTGTCTTCACAATTGCTAGGCTGAATTCCATCTCTGACATCTTGGTTATATCTGCATCCATTTGTAAATCTGCAGCATAAGTCATAATCTCTGAGTCTTTTCTATTTTGGGGGCTCCTCCTAGTCATTCTGTTGATGGGTGGTTGAGGGAATGTATAGAGTCCAAATTATTGGACTCTATAGAACCCAAGCAAGATGCACCTGTTTTCTAGGGACCTTAGGGTTGCTGGCCTCTTGTTTTCCCAGCCTGTCTTCTGGGGGAGGGGCCTGCCACGCTGTTACTCGGGCAACCCTGTTTGGGCAGAGTTGCCTTGCCCCCCTGTGATGGGGGATGGGCTCAGCAGGAATCAGTTTTTGGGGCTTTTGTTCTCTGGCGGCTTTCTGCATCTCTTCCACAAGTCAGAGCAGAAGAGACCGTTTCCAACCCTCTGCCTCAGAGCAGAGAGATTGCCGTCTGTTCTTCGGTGAGCTCTCCTGGCCACACCATTTCTGTTTCTGTCCGTGCTGCTATAAACTGCAGTGGCCTGGGTTGTGTGGCCCTCCACAGCGCCCCCAGTCCTGCCTCCAGGTCAGGGCATATCTCTACCCTTTGTGCTTCTAAAACCGCCAACCGCCCCTAGATCGCACGCGCGACCCCGCTGCTCCGGGTTTCCACCCCGGGGGTCTGCCCTAAAGTCCTTTCCCCGGCCGCTACCAGTCTGTGAGTCTGTGCCCCGTCCCCAGCGTGTGGGGCTGTCGCTCACAGGCGGTGTAGGATCCCCACGGCCAGGCACCTTCCCGCTGCTGTTTAGCCTCCGATATCCGCCCGTGGAATCACGGCTCCCCGCTTCGTACCTCGAAACCAACCACCTGCGATATTCTGTTTGTAGAGATCCAGATCTTCTTACATCTCAGGCTGGTTTTGTGGGTGCTCAGAGTGGTCTGGTAGATATCCAGCTCAATTCTGGGGACCAGTTGAAATAGGGTCCCCTACTCCTCCACCATCTTTCCTTTCCCCTCTGCACTTATATACTTATAGAAAACTTTATCAACAATGAATTTCATCTCATACCAGAAACAAATGTGGAAATGAAGTAGATCAATCTGAAGTTTCTTTGTCAAAGTAAGAGTATAAGACACTAGAAATGAGAAACAATATAAACATGTCCCTTCAGAAGATTTCATCATCTTGACAATATTGGTTGTGGGTTTAAAACCTGTTTAACGGTCTGAGCAAAAACTCAAATACACTCAGAAACTGGGTCACCTAAGCTAGAATTATCTCGAAAATAGTCTCAACAATGACATGAAAAGTAATTTTAATGCAAAACAGTAACATCCAAACATTATAACTATTAGAATCAGCTAGAATAAGTTAGGTAACAAGTGACCCAAAATCTCTGTGAGTTATGACAACAATGGTTAATTTTCACTCAAGCTTTATATTTGCCAAGGACTGTTAAAGGCTCAGCTCCATGTTGTCTTTTTCTAGGATACAGTTTTCTGTCTGGCATATTGATGATCTTTGGCAGAGAGAAAACAACAACAACAATACGGAAAACCACACATGCGCCCTTAAAGCTTCTGCCTGGAAGGTACGCAGGTCATTTCCACCCATATTTCTTTGGCTGGAGAAAGTCATATGACCACTTCCATGTTCAGTAGGGCTGGGTATCCTCCCACAGGATGGGGACTCACAGAGGGGACTCCCTAAGAGAAGAAAAGTTGATATACAGGCACATCCTACGTAATGCCCATACCTTGTTGTATTACAATGTTGTGCTGAGTTTTCGATATGTAAACATAAGTTTTCCCCTGGCCAAAATATGCTGTACCTTCTATGAAGTTGATCGTTACAAATCAAAAGGCTTTCTATAAGAAAAATATGAACTCGTCTACGGCCATACCATCCTGAACGCACCCGATCTTGTCTGATCTTGGAAGCTACGCAGGGTCGGTCCTGGTTAGTACTTGGATGGGAGAAAAATATGAACTCATGTGACACTCATGTGCTATGCCTAATTTTGTGGACAAGATTCCAAACTGCCCCAAAATTCTAAATGTGTTTTCTCATTTTAACCAGGCACATCTTTTTCCTTTTGTTACAGAATATCAAACCTGTGGTATATTTGTTTGCTTACTTGTTTTTAGTCCCAGAAAAATACTCAGTTTAACATAGGAGAATAAATTGGACAAAAAATGGTCAGGATATTCAGGGGGATTAAAAATGAAAATAGAGGGAAGGCTGAAAGTAAGTGGCTTTAGAGTATAACACTTCGTATGAAATAGGTTGGTACTGGCATAGGAAGAGAACAAAAGAAAAAACAAATGAAGATAGTCCTCCTCAATCATACCCATAATTCTGATTTATTTTCTCTCCAGAGAATTTTGGTTCCTGATGTGAACTTAGACAGAGTTATCTTGTTGAAAGATCGTACAGTTTATAGCAAAGAGCTAGCCACACTTCCAGTTTGAGTAAGCAAAGAAAAAAACCTGTTCTAATTAATATCTTGTTAATAAGAAGAAATGCAAAAGAGGATATCAAACTTCCTTTCCGAAAACCTCAGAAAGGAACAATTCTCAAGCTGTGTGCTGGAAGCCCATTGTACCAAAATAAAACTTAGAGATCCAGTTCTGTTCTGTGATCATTCAATTATTAGCTATGACTGAGCCATTTCAAAAGTCTGAGTCTGGACAATCATGCCTCCTACACAGAGAGTTCCTAATGATAAGTGCGACAATTTATGTAAAAAACACTGAACACAATACCTCGCAAACATGAATGTTCCGTGTGTTGGTTTGCTTTGGGCACAGTGACGAATGTCCAAAATAACTCCGATTTTTTAAAATTTGACGTTTCTCATAAATGAATTCGACTATATTCCTTTCCATTCCCTTAGTAAACCAAATCTCAACTCTGATATGTCTGAGTTTTCTTTGGCACGTGAAGTTCATTAGTTTTATAGCAAACAGATTTTGGATGACAGTCTTAAACCTCCAAATTTTTGACTGAGAAAATATTCTGCTGAACAAAAATAATAATGCCCCAAACTTATTTATTCAGCACTATAACTTCAAGAAGCTTTAATAGCCTACCGACTAAAGTATAAACCTGTTAGTTTTTACTTATGGAATCTGTTATCGCAGCTTCTAGTTATTACTCTCTCAAGAGTCTGGCAAAGCATTGTACTATGTGATCATGATTCATCTTCCTCATTGTGAACAGTTAGTGATAAGATAAAAAATACGAGCTTGAAAAAGATGCCAAATTTTCTGTGAAAAGTTTAGCCTTGTTAGGCATGCAATTGGCATAATTTCAGATAAAGAACAGAACAGTCCGCTTCTTTGCATAAATAATTTAAGAATCAGCCACTGTGGTAGCAGCCACAGTGAATGTAAATTGCTCCATCTGCAGATTTAATAGCGTCAGTAATAGACTTTCGACCATACAGATCACTTCCAGGCAACACTTAGGAAATCAACCTTCCAAATCAAATATCTCTTGCTTCTTTCAAAGAATGGTCTTTAAACACTTGGTCTAAATGTTAATATCACAAGATCATTTGTTATATAAAAAGTGAGAGGGGCAGCAAATGTAAGGGGTCGCTGGGGGGTTAACAAACTTAAAATCAGTTCGGCACGCTTTCAATAAATATGTGGTTTATTTGGATATTCCTTCTTGATTGTTTTTATCTTTTCTTTTGAATAAGAAAGAGTGAAAACTAGCTCTCTAGAAACTATAAGCTTACAGGGTTAGAAAAAGAAGTCAGGGTGAACAAATGACATGAAACCAGTCTATAAAATTTAGTAATGCACATCTCTAGTGCAGAAGGGAATGTAATCATTTCCTTGAGTTTAGGAAGGATTTTTTTCTTTATTCCTGTATGTACCTGTTATTCTGATAGTAAAGTTCCAAGGTGATAAATTTATTATGATTCATAAACACACAAACACACACACAGTTTTCTTGTATTATTGAAGGATAGCTCTACCAGTATCTTGCTCCACCCCACCACCAGCAGAGGAAATCTCCAGCATTTTGTGCATTTCTGAACTGTACTACATTAAGCTTCTTTGGTCCCTACACACTAAAAGACAGTATTCCCTTCTCGGTAATGATAAGCAAACAACAATCCTACACATTTACAAACAACCTCCGTCCGCAAGAAGGTAGAGTAAATATCACATGTAGCAACCAATTTGTTCACTATTAGATACTGCCTTGAGGAACACAGTATGTTAGGAACTTCTTAAATGGTGTTAGCTATTGCAATGATTGCCACTTTACTGAGTATTTCAGGACAAGCAGAAACAGGAGTCTGTGGCACTCAAACAGGAAAAGAGAGAGATTTGTTTTCCTTGAGTTCACCTCTTCACTCATCCCCTGATTTCTTCTAACTTGAGAAGATGACCTGGAAGTTAGATAGTTGGATCATTCCTTTCCCCTTCTTCCTGTATCTATTACCTCCCTAATGATTGCCTGAAGCTACCCCTTTCTTAATTTTTTTTATTATTATGAGATAGTTCAGTCACACGGAAGTATAAGGAAAATATAATGAATTCTCACAAACTCACTACTCAGCTTAGAAAACAAAACATTACAAATAAACGGGAGACACTATGCCTTCTTCCTCAATCCCTTCCCTCCTGCTTTGGAAGGTGGTAACCATTAGCTTACATTGGTATTTGTCATCCTCGTGTACTTTTTTTTTTCATTCTCATATACTTTTAAATGCTTTTATTTACATCTGTGTGGATCTATAATCAATAGCCTCATATAAGTTGTATCACAACATATGCGTCCTTTCACAGCTCCCTTTTCCACTCAGCATTGTTCGGGAGATTATCTTTATTGATATATTTAAGTCTAGTTAATTTATTTTCAATTATATTGTATTTTATTTTATAGATATGCCACAATAGATGTGTTCGTTCTCCTGATAATGAAATTAAATTATTTCTACTTATTTTGTTTTTTTAAAGATTTCATTTATTTGTCAGAGAGAGAGAGAGCACACACAAGCAGGGGGGAGGGGCAGAGGGAGAGGGAGAAGTAGGCTCCCCACTGATCAGGGAGCTTGATGCAGAGCTCGACCCCAGGACCCTGGGATCGTGACCTAAGCCAAAGGCAGTCGCTTAACTCTACTTATTTATACTTAGTCTCTACATAAAAAGACTATACTAGTCAGTCTCTCTGTCTCCCCTTCCTTCTCACTCCCCACATACATGTTGCATGTTGCAATGGCATTCTTAAGCATGTTTTCTTGAGCACACACCAGGTTATCCTTAGGTTATATACCTAAAAGTGGAAATGCTTGTTTGAAAACTATATACATCTTTAACTATGATAAATATTGCCAAATTGCTTGCCAATTGGTTTTTACCAATTTAGACACTTCCATAAGTAGTATAATAAGAATTTATATTGCTCTATAACTACATAACTACTTCAGGCTTCTAAGTTTTTTTCTGACCTAATATGTGTGAAATGATATGTCAGCTTAGTTTCATTTCCAATTCCTGATTTTTCAAGAAGTTGAGAATCTTTTAAAATATGTATGCCCCTTCTGCGTTTCCTCTTTGGTGAAGTTTTTGTTTATATCTTTAGCAGAGCCTCCTAGGGAACAGCCCATAGCTGACTTCTCTAGCAATAGAGCTCTCTATTTGTAGTTAGGCACATGGCTACCCAAAACAAAGATTTTATTTCCAAGTCTTAAGAGAAGTTTGTAGTAGTCATGTGTCAAGTTTCTGGCCAACGAGATTTAGGCAGAAATGTGGTCTCTGACTTATGGCAAATGCCCACACAGTAAGGGAAACTGCCCACCTCGTCCCCTTTCCCTTCTTATGGGTTTAAATAGGGAATATGATTCCCAGAGCAGAATTCACCGTCTCGAACACTAGGAAGTCACATGTGGAAGATGACAGAGCAACCCAGTAAAAGGACCATGGACTCCTAATGATAGTGAAATTACCAACCAACCTTTGACCTACTTACTGATGATCTTGATTGATTATTGTGTCACTCCTTTATGTGAGGGAAAAAATAGAATTTTTGTCTACTATTTTGAGACGTTCTGGCACTTGTAGCCAAAAGTAATTCTAACTGATATAATAATTGTTGCCTATCTTTCAGGTTATTTCAGGTTGTTGTATTTTCTTGTTTGTAACAGTGTTTTATATGTTCTGCAAGCAAAACTTTGCTGTCTATATATGTATTATAAAAACCTTCTCTACCTTTTATTTTTATTTTACTTACAGTATCTTTTCATAGAACAATTATTTTAATCAGTTAAATTCATTAGTCCTTTCCTTTATGGTTTTTTCTGATTAAGAAATTCTTCTCTCTTCTAGTATCATACGTATTTTTTTTTCCTAAAAAGAAGTCATAGATACGTTTTTTCCCTGAGACTTTTAAACTATCTAACTTTATCTTTGTTTTAGAGTGAGAAATCATTTTTTCATATAAATAATTGTTCCCACATCACTTTTTGAAATGTCCTTATTTTTTTGCTAACAAATTATTACATTTTTTCCTGAGCTCAACAGTAGAGCAATGGTAGAGGCTGTATGGCCAAGCCTCAAAGAAAGTTGTGGTTTTCATATAGCTTAGCATGTCTTGATGTAAACTTTATAAACTTCCAATCTCATTTTTCTATTCTAGAATTCTACATGATAATGCTTAAGGATCATTATTAAGGATATTTGTGCCTAATATCAGACATATCTGGGTTTGAATATAAATTCTGAAATTAGTTAATTCATGTTAAGGATATTACCTAATTCTCTGAGCCTCAATGCCCTTATCCAAAAAGGGGAGTAATAACAATTTTATAGTATTTATAATGAGGACTAAATGAGCTAACACATATAAAACACTTAAGAGTAAATATTGCAGAGAATAAGTACTTAATAATTGGAAGCTGCCATTAATTTTGGTGTTATTGCTTTTATTCATCTGGAGAAAAGTGGGATCGTTTTTTTGTTTTTGTTTTCATGAACATAGATTTTGAGCCTTCCATATATCCTGGCACACACCTCATTCCCTGTCTTTTGAATTGACCATAACAGTTCCTTGTTCTAGTATACATTTTAGGTTTTACCAAAAAGACAGAGAGAGGATGAAAAATTATATGAAAGAAAATCAAAGGAGAAAGACCAGTAATAACGAATATTAGCAGTAATCACCACAGGACCAGAGAAGCTATGCTTAGAAGAATGTTATAGGCATCATACCACCATTTAGTCCTTGCAATACCCTGTAAGATAGTAACCATTCCATCAAAAGTGAATACACTTCCTCAAAGTTACTTAGAAAGAAAGGAAAAGAGAGTTCTAAAACTTAGGTTTGACAACAAAATCCTTGTTCTGATCTCATGTACAATACCGTAAGAAGACAGGAAAGAGGATCGGGAGCCATTCTTACTTCCTCAATAATGAAAGAACTCCATTAAAGAAAAGTACATTCCAGTCTTTATACTCCCTAATGCCCCTTTCAACCATTGGCTTTGATTCAACTGCACCATCAGTTCGGTTAGAACAGCACTCGACTCCAACATTAGGCTCTACCAATTACTTTTTATTCAATTTACCAGATTTGTAGCAAAGTTTGAGTGAAAGTAGTACAAAGGGTAACAAGCACCATGCTGTTTTTGTACCTGGAATTTTGTCACTGTGCTGAAAACAGCCTTATCTTAGCCACAAAAGCTAAGGCACAAATACAACATAAAAATGAAATAAAAACAGTTGTGTGATAAATGGCAAGTCACTTAACCTCCCTGAATCTCTGTTTTCTCATAAGCAAAATGAGGATTTGGCAGAATGGTCTCTAAATCTAGGATTCTGGAATACAAGAGAAACAAAACAAAACAAAACAAAACTTTTTGTCCGGTGTCTTTGAAGGCAACTCTGCTAGAGAAGGTGTGAAAAGCTGAAATACTAAAAGGCAATACATTTGTCATGCTTTTGGTGAGGTGAAAGAAAACACTTCGATGGGTAATAATTATATATATCATTTAAAGGAGTAAAAATAGGGGGACCTGGCTGGCTCAGTCAGTAGAGCATGTGACTCTTGATCTTGGGGTTTTAAGTTCGAGTCCCACACTGGGTGTAGAGATTACATAAAAATAAAATCTTAAAAAAAAAGGAGTAAAAATATGAGTCTCATATCTCATTTCCTATAGACACTCTCTAGGTAGATCTTATCATTCCCTTCAGCTCCCTTGGAGTCTATGGCACTGTGTGCAAATGGAGGGAAAAGGCAATATCACAATACTGTGAACTCCAAAGCTCTTTTTTATTTTGTTTCAGGTCAACGTAGTCCTCCACTGGTTGACTTTATCATTTCAGGGATGAAAAATACAACATCCATTTATATATTACTTAGAAAGTTTTTATTTTCTCTATTTATATACCACAAATTACAACAGTGAGATTTCCCACAGAACAAAAGACAGAACTTTCTGACCCCAGCAATGGCTTCAAAGGACAAACACATGAGAAGACAGCTGTGCAGTGGCACCCTCTCCAAGGCCTGCAACATGATATATGGAAGGTCACCTTCTTCCTGGCATTTTAGAGTCCCTGGATGCCAATAAGGAGTTAATAATGCTTATCACTGATTCCCTTCAGTGAAGGTTAGAAGGCTAACTAGGAAAGACTGTAAGCTAGTGAGCTAGCAAAAATATGCTCTGGAGATACAGAGCTTCATGCTACTCTTAGAAATAAAATTACACAGAACCTAGTGCATATTCCTGGCCCAGCCCTACACTGGATCTCATACGTGCCCCCTCCTAGTGGTGCCATACAATGTCCATGCACAATTCCCATCAGACTCTCATACAGAAGAGTCCCTGCAGTACAGGCAGCCCAATTAGATCAGAAAAAAAGAAGAGTTCGATCACCAATCTAATTTTTATAAAGTTGTAAATTGCTGACTCGAACATGAAACTATATGGTATGAAAACCCACCACCTAAGCTGATTCTGGTTAGTGGTTTGAACAGGGTTCAATTAAACTGACATTCTAGCTCCTTGCATCTGCCCTGACGTCCCAAAGAAGAAATACTCTGAACAGGGGAAGCCAACAGAGGGGAGGTCAACTGACTGAAGGAACAGAGTACACTCTGTTATTAAAGTTTACCAGGTGTATTAGTTAGAGATTTCCAGAGAAAGAGACCATGAGGATGAGTGTAGACGTATAGAGACAGATTTATTTTAAGGAATTGTCTTACTTGATTGGTAAAGGCTGCAAGTCCAAAATAGTGCATGGTGAGCCAGCAGGCTAGAGACCCAGGTGGGACCCAGTGCTATAGGTCAAGTCCTAAGGCTGTCAGTGGCAGAATTCCTTCTCATTCGTGACAGGTCCATCTTTTCTTCCTTCAAGACCATCAACGAAACAGATGAGGCTCACCTGCATTATGGAGAGCAATATGCTTTACTTGAAGTCCACTGATGTTAATGTTAATCTCATCCACATAAAACACCTTAACAGAAACATCCAGAATCATTTTTGACCAAATATTTGGACACCGTGCCTCAGCCAAATTGACATATGAAATTAATCATCACACCTTGTAATTATGTATTTACTCTTCTGTTTAAAATATGTTTTTAAACATAGATTGAGGAAGCAAGGGGTATAAGAGTGACTTTGCTGCCTTTGAATGTTAAAGTACCTAGTTCTTGGTTCCTAACAAGTGCTCAATAAATATTTATTACACTGACATACTTTGGGCCTTGACTTTGTACTTTTTTAGGCTACTGTACAGAATAACGTTAGAATTCTTCCTTGTGCAGTTACCTAGTGAAAGGTATCTATCATTTCGGGACTGAATTATGTCTCCCCCAAATTCACATGTTGAAATCCTAAGCCCCCATATGACTGTATTTGGAGATAAGGGCATTAGAGAGAGACAATGAGGGCTAAATGAAGTCATAAAGGTGCAGCCCTAATCTAATCTGACAAGTGTCCTTAGGAGAAGATGAAAAGACATCAAGGATGCATGAACACAGAGAAGAGGCCATATAAGGACACAGTGAGAATGTAGCCATTTGCAAGCCAAAGATAAAGGCCTCAGGAGAAACCCTACCAACACCTTGATCTTGGACTTCTGGCCTCCAGAATGGTGAGAAGATACATTTTTGTCGGAGCCACCCAGTCTGTGGTATTTTGTTGGACAGCAACAGTTGCTCAATGTGAGGGACTGAATCCTGCAGAAACCATGGGAGTGCGCTTAGAAGCAGATCCTGCCCCAGTTGAGCCTCAAGATGACTACAGCCTTGACCCACACCTAGACTGCAGCCTTGTGGTATCCTCTGAATGGGAGGATCCAGCTGGGTTGCACCTGGATTTCTAATCCACACAAACTGTGAGATAATAAATAATTTTTGTTTTAACCAAGTTTGGGGATAATATGTTATACACATTAGATAACTAATACAGTTAACAATGTTAGACAAGACTTTTCTGAGGATTTCCTTCATGTATTTTACCATAGGCATTAATATATAGATTTCAACAGAAACAAGTTTTCACAAAAAGTAGTGCATTATAGTAAAGTGTGGAGTAAAGAATTCAGGATTCCAGTTCTAGCTCAGACCCTAAATAGGGATATGACCTTGGATGGACAAATAATATTGTCCATACATTTCCTCATCTGAATTTGCTCTTTCATAAACTAAAGGAAAGAATTAGTTAAGGCCTAACATTCCTCCCTGAGCTAAAAGTCTCTGCTCATATGAAAATTTAAAAATCATGCTAATTCATACTCACAAACCTGATAGTGTATTTCAGGTCAGTATAATTTTCTTTTAACTTGGATTCTTTTGTCATGGGTGCTGGGCCACCTTTCTCACTCTTTATTCTCCAGCAGAGCAGATTTTTTGTGTCTCCTCATCTTATTCTTTTTGATTAGTTTTTATATTCATATTGAGATTTCAAACCAACAAATTATGACAAAGAACAAGCATGCCTTGCCACAATTGCTCTCAAAACTATTTAAAAATCCACTAATGTACACTAAATCTTAGAAAGGTGGTTTCTATATTCAAAGCATTCATTTTGTCTAAAAACAAAAATTTAGATCTTCATTTGTATTGCTTCTTAATAAAACAGATAATAGAAACAAAGTGGGGGAAATGGCATAATCTACTCACAACAGATGCTTTAACATATTTTAACAATCTTGGTTGATATATCTTCTTTGTGTTATTTTAGATAAATGAAAGCACAACTGTATTATTATACTAAAATGCCTTATACCAATGGTTTTGAAAGAAGAAAAAGGTATCTTCTGTGGCTAAAGGTAATAATTTAGTTTGATTCAAAAATAGCTTAAGAGAAAATACCTGGGGCCCCGTGTGGCTGTCAGTGAAGCATCTGACTTCAGCTCAGGTCATGATCTCAGGGTCCTGGGATCGAGCCCCCCAAGAGGCTCTTTGCTCAGTGGGGAGTCTGCTTCTCCCTCTCCTTCTGCCCCTCCTGCTCGAGCTCACTCTCTCTCTCAAATAAATACCATCTTTTTTTAAAAAAAAGAGAGAGAGAGTTGGGATGCCTGGGTGGCTCAGATTGTTAAGCATCAGCTCAGGTCATGATCTCCATGTCTTGGAATCAAGCCCCATATCCGGCTCCCAAGTCAGTGGGGAGTCTGCTTCTCCCTCTCTCTCTCTGCCTCTTCCCCTGCTTGTGCACACTCTCTAATGAATAAATAAAATCTTAAAAAAAGAGAGAGGGGGAGAGTGAAAATACCCAGTCCTTCAGCACACCATTCATTCCTTTCTACATGAATGGCACTTATCTGTACTTCTGTTTTTTTCTGCTTTAAGTACATCAGTTGGAAAATACATGGCAGATGGTTTAGCCCTAAGACTTGAATTTATTTATGAATCTTAGTATATAGTTAGGCTAAGAAATTTTGTATACCCAATTCCCCATTAGTGTCTGTACACTACAATAGAAGGGACTCTGTTAGAACTGGTTCATTTCCTTGGCTGAGTAGAATGGGGCAAACCAAAAATTGGTGTTATTTCATCATGAAGAAATTAATGTGTCATCGAAATGCTTCCAAGTCTGTATATGAGCCTGGGTCTAATCAGAAGTATTTGCTCTAAACTTTCCTTTCCCCTGCATACACATACACTTCTCTCTTCAGACTCACAAAGTTTCTGCCGAACTGGCAAGACAGTTCAGTATCAAATGTTGTTTTACAAATATTTTTTGAATTCCAATATAGAGAAAAGCCTAAGAATGCACTTTGGTTCCCAATTAGTCCCATTATCAAGTCCTCATTAAATGTGTGGGTTATCAATCAAATAATGAGTGTTGGGAATATTTTGCAATAATTATATTACACCTGTTTTCATCATGTATTGTTTATTACATCAAATCAACTGTCAATTTAATGATGGGTCAGAATGGTAAAAATGAAAAAGAGCATGGTTTTTTTTTTACAAAGAAAGAATGTAAAAATATAAAAGAATAATTTTGGAGAGGAGATCTTTGGAATACTTCATTAGCTTTGTTAATTCTCATGAAAATAAGAATTTAAATGGTTTTACTATATAATATGCTAAAAGTTATTCTTAGCTCTGTTATAGAAATTTTAGGAGCATAAACACTCTATTGAGTGGACTCTGACATGAAACACTTAGAGCAAGCAATCTAGGTATAATCCCTCCCCCAAGCCAAGAAAAAAGTTGAATGGAAGGGCCATATCATCATAAGACACTAGATCCTAGCAACACATGATACAGTCCATTTGTTTATTCTCTCAACCATACATTCATTTATTCACTTACTCATCAACACTGAGTGCCTTTTCTGTACTAAGTACTGATTTTGGTACCGAGGTTTCAATAGTAAGTTTCATATTTGGTCATGATTAAAGTCTAGTGAGGAATATAGTTAAGTAAACCACATTTGATGCAGAAGCAATTATAGAGATATTGGAGATATTGGGGAATCTGATAATAATTATAGACTCCCTTCCAAGAAAATGCGTATTCTAATTATTCTAAAATTTAGTATACAATTTCAGAGGTTTCAAGGACCCTCAAACATTCACCACAGACCACTTAAATATTACCACAGAGTAAGAACATCTTGTTTACAGAGTCTCACTAATTTGTATCTGTGGTGTCCAACTAGAGGACAGCAACATAAAAAAGTTTTCAGTGACATGTGAACATTTTCTGTAGGGATAGTTGTCTGTGGATAAACACACCCTTGCCATGACCAGCTGCCTGCTGTGCAAGGGAAGTTCTAGAGACTCACCATACTTAGCTTGAACTTCAGCAAAGGTGGGCCCGTTGTGTTTATATAATCATCTGTTTATAAACAGCTGGTCCAACAAGCAAAAAGATTATTTTATTTACCTTGTTTCCAAACCAGGTCTTCTCCTAGGAGGATTAATTGTAAGTTAAAAAGAAAAGGTAGTCAAATAAAATTGGCTATTAAAAAGTAGCTCCTTGTGGTAGAAGCAAATACTTCAGTGGTATTTCTGGATTCATTCAAAGCTAAACCAAGACCTTTTTTTACAACTTAAGTCTCTATGTTTAAACATTTTTAAAGTTGGCAATGTAGAGGCCATTAATTAAAAAGTTAACCAAAGGACACAAAAATAACTTTCCAGTTTTCAATTCAAACCTTCCATAAATTTAGTTAATAAAAACAGGTGTCTTTTTTCCCAATAAAAAAAGATCCAATTGAAATGAACTTATAGATTTAGAAGAGAAACCTGAATCTACAGGAAAAATGACAGAGTTCCATAGACAAAGCTACCCAACTCTATCAAGCCTACTATTTTTACTAGCAAACACTTTTGTTTTTAATTTTATTCAAATTTTATTCCATAGGCATAGCCTTAAAGAAAAAATAAACCAAAACATTATTTCATTTTCACACTATTTATTCAACCATTTATCATTCATTTATCCATCCATCCAATTTAACAGGTAAGTTCCGTACAGTGTGTTCAAGTAATGGCAAGACCTGACTGGAGTAGTGAACTAGGTAGCTGGTGCTAAGATAGGAAAATGTAGGCAAGAGCCCCTCCACGAGGCCTTGCTGGTGTAGAGCAGAGTTCATATTTTCTTACAATGTAAGACTAACCTATTTAAATGTTTAAATAAAGAAGTGATACTAATGGACATATTTTAAATCAATCTACTCTTTTAAAGTTGAACCTCCTGCTAATTTAATGAAGCAGCTTTACAAGCTCTACCAAAACATACCTTGAATTTTCCTTTTTCTGTGCTTACAAATTATTTGCATTTGGAAATCTTGATTTTCAAAACAATTAACCATTTAGTAATATGAAAATTTGAGGATTGAAATACTTGGGCTTTAAAAATAATTGCGGAGAAATTTATTTGTAGACACGCTGAAGTCAGAAGGTTCTAAGAACAATCCAGACTGTTAGTTGCCATGACTAGGTAGCTGTGAAAATTCATTTTATATGGCTGACTTTAAGGGCCTGTTGAATTGTGGCTATCTCCCCAAACTGGCTACAAAGCCATTTATCATCTACATACTGTCTTCCTCACACGTCTTCTTTCAGGGTCATGGTATTGTTTTTCTTTGCCCTGCTGCTCCTTCTTATCTCTTATTACTGAAATCAGCAAATGTTCCATGTAACGAAATTTATCAAGGAATTTATGCTAAACACTATGAAGGATATTGCAAACAACACAAAGAAAAAGAAAGTCTCAGGGAAGAAACAAAGAAAGGAAAAAAATCACAATCAAAATATGATTTGGGCAAAGGAGTAAACAAGAAGAAAATAAATGAAGTAAAAATAATATTTACTGTGTGGCTACCACGGCCAGTAACTTTATAAGGCAGACATGCATTTGTTGAACACCAAATATATGTCACAGCTATTAGCAGCTAGCATTACCATATGATTACTAGGCAGCAAGCAATGTGTAAAGTAACTCACAGTAATCTTCTAACCACTCTGTAAGTCAAAGAGATGAACACTCTCATTATCCCATTTTATTAAGGAGGAAATTGAGGGAATCTGGCTCCAGAGGTTGAACACTTCACCTAACTTCTATAAGACTAAAAATCACTTGAACAACATGTTAAACAGAAACATGAATATTACATTTTTGGTAGATTCTGAGGTGAGGCCAATGGCTGTGAATTTTTACAAACCCAAACCACCATCACTACCACAACATTGCCATCACCAAACCATCATGTTAACCCAAATTCAATGATTTGGATTCTGATATTGATGACTCTTCAAACACATTTGAAAAATCCTGTGCTATGATACTGTATATTCTCCAGCACTGTGTTAATTACATTTCATGTGCACACACTCATCTGGAGATATTGATACAGGCATATTCTAATTCAGTAGCTCTAATGTGGGCCCTAAGAGCCTACATTTCTAACAAACTTAGAGGCGATGCCAGTGTGGCCAGTTCAAGAATCACATTTTCAGTGGCCAGAATCTAGAACAGTATTGGAAAATCTAGGATTAAAATGATAAGAAAGGGGCGCCTGGGTGGCTCAGTCGTTAAGCATCTGCCTTCGGCTCAGGTGATGATCCCAGGGTCCTGGGATCGAGTCCCACATTGGGCTCCCTGCTCAGCGGGAAGCCTGCTTCTCCCTCTCCCACTCCCCCTGCTTGTGCTCCTGCTCTCGCTGTCTCTCTCTGTCAAATAAATAAATAAAATCTTAAAAAATAAAAAAATAAATAAAATGATAAGAAATATAATTATTTTCCATAAAAAATTCATAGTCTCCAAAAAAATGAAAAGGCAACTTAATGTATGGGAGAGAATATTTGCAAGTCATATGTCTGAAAAGGGGTTAATATTTAAAATATATAAATTCATACAACTCAATAGTGAAGAAAACAATCTCATTTAAAAATGGACAGGGGACCTGAATATACATTTTTCCAAAGACATACAGATGGCCAACAGACACATGAAAAGATCCTCAACATCATTCATCATCAGGGAAATGCAAATCAAAACCATAATGAGATATCACCGTACATCTGTCAAATAGCTGTTATCAAAAAGACAAGTAATAACAAGTGTTGTCAAGGACATGAGAAGACAGAATCCTTATGCACTGTTGGTGGAAATGTATATTGGTATAGCCACTATGAAAAACATTATGCTGGATCCTCGGAAAATTAAAAAAAGATACCTTTAATCTAGCAATTCTACTTCTGGGTATTTATCTGAAGAAAATGAAAATCTTAACTCAAAAACATATATGCACCCTGATGTTCTAGACAGCATTATTTACAATAGCCAAAATATGGAAACAATTTAAGCGTCCACCAATGGATGAATGGATAAAGACGATATGGTGCATATATATAAATATATATATGTATATATTCCACATATATATATGTGGAATATTATTCAGCCATAAAAAATAATGAAATCTTGCCATTTACACAACATGGATGGACCTTGAGGAAATTATATTAAGTGAAATAGGTCAGACAAAGAAAGACAAAAACTGTATGATCTCACTTTTAAGTGAAATGAATTTTTTTAAAAAACTAAGTTCATGAATAAAAAAAAAAAAACAGTTTGGTGGGTGCCAAGGAAGGGGCAGGGCTGGGCAAAATGGCTAAAGAAAGGAGGTCAAAAGTTGCAAACTTGCAGTTATAAAATAAATAAGTCATCGGGTTGTAATATAAAACATGGTGACTATAGTTCATAATACTGTATTGCACATTTGAAACTTGCTGGATGGGGAAATCTTAAAAGTTCTCATCACAAGCGAAAAAAATTGAAACTATGTAGGGTGACAGATGTTCACTAGACTTACTGTGGTGACCATTTTGCAGTATATACAAATCAAATCATTATGTTATATACCTGAAAGTAACAATGTTATATGTCAATTATGCTTCAATTAAAAAAAAAGAATTTTATTGTCTAGAGAAGCAAATGGAGATATAGTCATATGCTTTGGGAACATGAAGCATATGAAGGGGGAAGTGAAAGAAGATTTACTAGAAAAAGATTTGAAGGAAACAATATTCAGCTGCATGTTTTTCAGGAATTTACTACTAACATAAGACATGAGGCAAATAAAAAATAACTAAAACAAGTAATTTAAGGCAAGTATTTCTATAGTACAAACACTGAAGACCTTCAAGGAGAGAGATTACTTCTGATTCTCTCTTATAAATATCCACTGCATTTACCAATGGTTTTATATCTATTTACCAAGATGTCTTCCCCAGTGGACAGAGTCCCTGGAGAGCAGAAACCATCATATTCATAGTAGAATTAATATCTATTCCTTGGCTCACATATAACAAACATTTTATAAATAGATGTTGAATGATCACTGCAGGCTTCAAGAAGGAGGTAGATTTGTAGCCTATATAAATATTCCAAACATAAAGGTCCTTAAGTAACAGTATTCCAAATTGAAGAAACAGTGCGAGAGGCCATATTACTACTATAGTTCCATTATCTCTCATTTTGAACACTTGCTGATGTCACAGAATGAGACCAAACTCTTTGTGTTAAGTCTCAATAATATAAGTATATATCAAAGACAACAGCACCAAACTTTATTTGATGAAAGACCTTAAAAGATCATGCCTTTTGTTGATTTGTAGATGTTGTCACGGATAATAGTATTGTTGCTCAGTTCAGAAGTCAATCTTTTCCTATTCAAGGCTTCAGATAAAAATATAAAGCCTGGACTGACGTTTTGGTTGCAATCTTTTGAGAGACCACAAAGGAGAAGACCCAACTAAGCCATGACCAGGTTCTGTCCCATATAAATTATGATATAATAAATTTGAATTGTTTTAAGCCACTAAGTTTCAGGCTATGTTGTTAAACAGCAAAAGACAGCTAATACAAATGGTATATGTATGTAAAGCACATTTTCTTTCCCTGTGAATCTCTCTCCATTTAATCTAAGGTGACTACGTTTCAGTTACTTAAAAACAAAAGGGCTACAGCTGAGACACAGAGAAGGGAAGAGTTATTTCTGCCTAAGCACAAAAAAGAGTTTTTTACAAAGAGGACCCTTGTATTGGAATTTATAAATGGGTAGAAATTTACCAGGCCATGAAAACACAAGCACAGCAAACTGAGAAAAGAAAATGCTCAAAATCATAAAAGTAGTAAGCTTTTCAACATTTTATTCCTTAAGTTATTATTCAGGAGATGACATATGACCCACAGTGGCAAGAAGCGGGGAGAAGCATTAGGAGAATACACTGAAAAGTTCAGTTTAGAAATAGGACTTGAACAGCTTTGAGACAGGCTAAGGAGATTAAATATGTTTTTTAATGACAATGAGAAACTGGGCTAATGATAAGATAATAAGAATGGAAAAAAAGAGGAGAGATCAGGAAAAGACATTTCTCAAGTAGAATCAGGAGGGTTTGCAGTTGATATATTGAGTTAGTAATGGGGTGGGAAGAATTGATAGTGACTAGCAGTCTCCAGTATGGTTCCTGGATATATAGAACAAAGACAGCTTTAAAAGGTGGGATACTTTGAGTTTGACATACCCATCTAAGTGACAATATCCAGGAAGATAGATAGACAGATACACATGTGTGTATATATATATATATGAAGATATTTAAGGAAAATATATAAATATATATAAAATAGATATATATTTTTTAGCAGTATTGGCATGTCAGAGATTAAGCAAAGATATAAAGTGAGTGAAATCTTAAAGTGAAAAGAGACGAAGAACGATATGGAAACTTGAGCCATACCAACAACTAAAAATAGATTCAAAATAGTGTGTCAAGGATGCTGAGAATAAACTAGAATGAGAAACAGGAGTAGCAGTTGCCTGAAGGAGGTCACCACTATAACTTCTGTATGTGTCAAAAGTATAAATTTGGGGAAAAGATCATTAGATGCTGTAACTGGGGCAGTATTCTTGACCACTGAGAGCAATTTCAACAAAAAGGTAAATTCAGACTTCTGTACATTCAGGAACGTTTAAGGACTGAGGTGGGCAGCAGTGAGTGAAATCAATCGTTTTAAAGAGGTTCATGATAATTAGAAGGAAAGGGAACTTGTGAACAAATAAATGTAGGGCAATGAGGTTTTTTTTTCTTCTTTTAAATTTAGTTTTTGTAATTTTGTGTGATGAGAGAGAGTGAGGTATAGTCAAAATCAGAAGAGAAGGAATCAGTCCAGAGAAATGGAAGATGTTCTAGAAAGAGAGAGTCAATAATGGGGCAAAGTCACAGAAGAGATGGGAGTAGATGAAAGGTCATTTTCTTACATGGGACTAATCAAAGTAAAAATTGGTAAAGGCACAGTTTGGTGTGGTGGATACTGGGAGAAAATTGGAGCAAGCCTATTTTATTCCAACAAGACCAAACGTTCATCTTTTGACAATGAAGTTTTAAGGATGAAGAATTTAAGGAAAGTGGTCATCATTCTTGTCAGAAACAAGAAAAGGAACTGAATGGGGATAAAGTAGCCAAGAAAAAGTGTTTTTTAAAAAAAAATTTACCAGATTGCTTTACCAGGGTTAGAAAGGAAAGTTTTGCAGACTTACAGTTTGAAATTAAATAGATCCAAAAGGGACAGATTATTCTGAAATAGGAAAATGTCAAAGAATCTTAAGAGCCATGTTTTCCTAGGTCCCAAACACCCTCAATTACAAAGCACCACATCAATTAAATGACAGCTTTAAGTGATAAAAGAAATTTTAATTGTGTCTGGTGAAATTCTTTTATAATCAGATTCATCCAGGTTATAGAAATACAAAACTTTGAGGAAATGCATTCATCTCCTTAAAGAGACAGGTCTTCTCTTTGAATCCCTTTATATTCTCAGCAGATCCTAATATTGAGTAGTATCTTCCTAAATTTATTTTGATACATAAGTTCTTCCTGATCCATAATTTTTCATTCCAATAAGATGAGGTCCCGATGATAACTAACAATGAATAGAATAGAAATGTCATTTCTCCTATTTTAGAATGCCAAACAAATGTTTCTAAAGAAGGTTCATTTTGAACTCTAGTAACTTGAGATTTGTGATTTAGAGAAAGACATGTAGGGATGGGGTGGCTGGGTGATAGACATTGGGGAGGGTATGTGCTATGATGAGCACTGTGAATTGTGTAAGACTGATGAATCACAGACCTGTACCTCTGAAACAAATAATACATTATATGTTAAAAAAAAAAAGAAGAAGAAGAAGAAGATAGTAGGAAGGGAAAAATGAAGGGGGGAAATCGGAGGGGAAGACAAACCATGGGAGAAGATGGACTCTGAAAAACAAACTGAGGGTTTTAGAGGGGAGGGGGGCGGGGGGATGGGATAGCCTGGTGATGGGTATTAAAGAGGGCACGTTCCGCATGGAGCACTGGGTGTTATGCACAAACAATGAATCATGGAACACTACATCAAAAACTAATGATGTAATGTATGGTGATTAACATAATAAAATAAAATTTAAAAAAAAGAAAGTTGATTTTTTTCACAACACACAAGGAAAGACTTGACTAAGCAATAGTCTAAATGCAATTGCAAGAAAAACATTTTACCTGAGTGGGCACAAACTATTTTAAAGTACCTTAGATGCAATAATGAATATGAAAACACGTTATGTTCTAATTAAAAATCCATAGCATGTATTCTTAAGATTATTCATAAGAGGTCACTATGGGGCAAAAACTTTGAAATCCCAAATTGAGATACCACAACAAAGACTTAAAAGTAATAAAACCATTTCCTTACAGTTTACTGTGATTGAGTCTGCATTTTATTTCAGAGGCTCTTCCCTTGGGTTATTCTGTAATAATAAGAAGGTGAGTTCTTCCTAGACAGCTCAGTGCTCTGAAAGATCTCTACACACACACACACACACACACACACACACACACACACACACACACACACCTCTCCACCAGCCCTGGCCGCTGGCCCATCTCTCTATCTTATTATCCAACCCAAAGGCTGCCATAATGCCTGATAAATCTGGTATAGTCTTGTGACCTCATAACCAAATTCTGCCTCTCAGTCTTACCTCATTGTACTATCTTCCTCAAATTTCTTTTTCAGATTTGTCCCCCAAAACTTATTTAGCTCTCACTGGATATCATAGTCTGGGGTCCTCAAGTCAGTCTTCAAGTCAATCCTCAAGGTGGATCTGTCCTGCCTTCAAAGGGTTCAGACCAGGCCTCTAGGGCTCACTTAGACTGTGAGCTCCATGAGAATATATACAGTGGTTGATGTGTATGAGAAACTCAATTAGTAACTAACTAATTAACAAATACATACCATCTGGGCCCAGCAACCAGGGTATCTGCTTGTCCAGGGAGGAAATTCAGACAAGTTTCCCCTTTCCTAGACTACTTTGCCCCCTGGTACAAAATCAACGTTGACTTCTGTATTTATAAGATCACACTGAAATTAGATTAGCATGATTTCTGGCCCACTTAGCTTCCAATAACTCCAGAACAGATTTAAGGTTTTTGATATCTGAGGGTGATTAGCAAAAATAGCTGGATGCCATTTCCAAGACATAAGAATATCAAAATCCCTGAAAGACCGGAGCAGTTGGTTAGTCCTTCTGCCTGTGTGATCTGAAAGGTACCTTTGTGGGATGTGAACCCTGTCTGCTTTTAGATATTCATGTCCTGAATCACCAATTTAAGACCCAGTTGAAATCTTTGAAGATTCTCCAACAAAAGTTTCCTGGAATTTTTCAAACAATTCAGAATGTTAGTGTCTTCGGTGAACTTTAAAGAAAGAGAGAGAGAAGGGGGTCATGTAATTCAGTGCTCAGAACTGATGAGTGCTTCACTTCAAAGAAAACATATCTCTTCTGATGAGTCTGACAAGAAGCACCAAGATAGTAATCTGTACCTGGAAATGTGGTTAGTGAAACAGAGTTCAACTCGATTTCTTCCCCAAAGAATGTCATCTCCATCTGGAGCCTAGAAATGCGAGCTCTTCATGGAGAATATCTTTTTAAAGAGCACAACAATCAGGGGAAATGTCATCTTCATTAATCATCCTCTCATATAATAGAGTCAACTGTAAAAATTGTATTAAGTCTAATTTCCTGAGGAGATGAGGGGGAACCGTGGAGTTTAAGCAACCATCAGATCTAAATGTTAACTGAAGCAGAGCCTTTCCTCATGCACCTCAGACTGGGATGGCTCCTGCCATTTGCTTTCTTCTCCATTCTCTCCTCCCTCCACCACACCAAATGGAGGAACAAAAGCAAGGAGAAAATGGACAATGGTCCTAAAATGAAAAGGCCATTTTAGAGAGAAAAGAGCAGTCTAAATATCCTCTATTTTATCAAACAGGATTTACTTTTCTGTCTACCAGAAGCACTATAAATATCAATCTAAAAATAATCTATGACAAATTATAACTTGTATATTTTCTGCCTTTAACAAAAAGGAAATAGTCTAGTGAAAATGCCTAGAGATACATAGAACTGGAAACAGCTTTTCAATCC
The DNA here is from genome assembly GCF_003265705.2 of Callorhinus ursinus. Taxonomy (NCBI): domain Eukaryota; kingdom Metazoa; phylum Chordata; class Mammalia; order Carnivora; family Otariidae; genus Callorhinus; species Callorhinus ursinus. The sequence goes on from NW_027397076.1 coordinate 24,076,220, forward strand.
ATTGACAGTGTTTTCTTGGACAAAAACACAAGTTTTATTTAAGCTTATTCACAGTCATCTTTAAATAGCATCAGGACTGTTATCCATACATTACCAGCTTTTAAGTTCAATGACCAGTTGCCAATTGTTTACATAATGTAAAATCAACTGAAATATTAGCATGAACAGAAAAACAGATTGAAAAATGAACAAAACAAAGGTGCAACTTACTGCCAAAAAGACCAAAAACACATAACAAACACACACACCCAAGAACAACACCTACAACAAAAATGCTTATTATAGTGCAATAAGAATCTGCAACAGATTCAATAAAATGAGTATATACATAAAGGTATATTTTCGTTTTGCAACCTTTTTCTGTAAAAGACCAGATAGTAAATATTTGAGGTTTTGTGGGCTCTCTCAAACTAAGTTAACTAGTTTACTAGTCTGCACTGTAATGTGAAGGCGGCCATACACAGGTACCCAAAATTGTACGGCAAGGTTCTAAACATCTTTATTCACAAAAATAGGCAGCAAGACACATTTAGCCTGGAGACCGTAGTATGCCTATCCTTGATTTACACCCGTGCATGAAATTGTCAGGCAAACAGTACGCACTTGCTAAAATTTGAATAAATCAGTACAATATGGATAGAACTTTTGAACACATACATACATGCATTTCAACAAGGAGGAACAGTTTCATTTGATATAACTAAATAATAGAATCTGACTTTTACAACTGGAAGTAAGCTTAGGAATATCTAAATATCAACCCATTAATTTTACAGTTGAGGAAACTGAAGCCAAGAGCGTTTAAATGGCAGGTACTATGTTACACTTTTTTTTTTTAAAGGAAGAACATATATCAAAAAATCCTAAATAAATAATTTTTTAAATGCCAAAATAAGACTTCCCTAGATTCAGTGATAAGGAACATTATTGTCATGGTATTTTGTTTGTGATAAAGACCAACAACAATTTAGTGTCCCTCTGTTATTTTTTTTTATGGCTCTACCACATTTGCCATAAACTATATTACTTAGGGAAATGACTTTTATTTAACAAAAATAAACTGAGTTTTGGTCAATTATCATTATGAGCAAAATTGTCAGGCAAAGAGGCTCAATTATATCTGAGTAAGATAGGATCCACTAACGTTTATTACCCATTTTCCCATTCCATGACTGACATTTTTGGTTACCAAACAAACACATAAATCATTTTATCTACTATATGTTTGTTCTGCTGTTTCTCTGAAGGGGGGGCTGCATATTAAATAGAAAGATTATACAGATACAGATACCTAAATCTATAGCAATAAAAAGTGTTCATGTTTCTATTTAATGACTGTTAAGGAAAGAGGAAAACCTCAGTTATGGATCAAATATTGGAAGAATTTTAAGGATAAGTGCACCCCAAAGCAATGCTATTTTGTCATTGCATTAGTGTTGTATGGTATTTTAGGAAGAATAGAGGAAGATCTAAGGAATGGTTACTAGGGGTGGAATGAAGCCTAGTCTGGTCTTGTTAACAACAGTCTGATGGATATCAGATGTTAACCTTTCTCCTGAATAACTATCGTTATTTCAGTTTCTTCTTTAAAACATTTCATGTTAGAATGTACATAGGTCATGGAAAGACAGGGAGAACAATCAATTAACTAAGAGAAAGTAAATATACTAAGGAAAAAACAAATATGACACAGTGAAGGTTAAGAATATGTGTAAACTTACATAAACTTGTTTATCTGAAAGAGAAGTAACCCTAAGGATAAAAACATCATGATTCAGTAGAACGGTGGTTTGCCAGTCAAGGTAAACAACCTTGAACTAAACACTCATTCTTCCTGTACTTCAGTTTTCTAGTTCCTGAAATGCAGGTTTGGACTAGATGTTCTGTAGGTTTCCTAGAGGTCCGTAATTTTAATTGTGTTTGCTTAAACACTTTGCATTTTCTAAATAATTACCCAACCAAATTAAACCTTATCTGAACTCCATGGTCATACGAGATCATGGAATAAGTAGACGTGAAGTCATTGAACATTTCACATTTATCTTTCATGAGAAAATGACTTTTAACCAGGATAAAATTTGATAAGAATTTTAAATCACAAACTAAAGGACAACTTAACATAACATTTTAAAAGCTATGAATGATTTAATCATGTTTGGAGAACTTCCTAAGCCAATGGGTAATGCTTCGCTTTGCAAGGTAATGCATTCTTTAATTATTGTTGCCAGACAACAAGGACTGCCTGATAATAGAATGAAATCCTGTTAGTCCATTCAGGTACTACACTGTCATTGTAGATTAGAATACTAAATCTGAGACAGAATATCTCTGAAAAAGTTTGAGTAAACTAATGATGTTTTTTCTCTGTAGAAAAGTCACTGCCTATATACTCTTGGATTGACAGCTCTGAAAACCAGCATGTATCTTCCAACGTTTTAACTCAAGCAGAATTAGTACAGACTCCTAATACTCACCAGTATCAGTCAAATGCAAAACTATTGACTGATTTGGCTACCTCTTGGAAATTACTATTTCTAGGGGGACTTTCACAATTTTATTTAATAAAGGGAAGAGTTTATTAATTTTTGTTTGCCTGTTCAGCAAACATATATTGAACATAAACTATGTGCCAAATATATACAGTTTTCTGATATCTGCTACAACATCCAGAAAACTACTTGGGGAGAAAAAAACACTTTTGTTTGTATTAGAGCTAGGTATTTAGTCACAGGATTTTTTTTTTTTCTTGTGATTAATGGTTTTCTTCTTTTACCATTTAGCTTAATGAGGACTTCAATTTACCAGTATCTTTAAAATACATATGGAAAACTGTACCTCCGTAAAGTGGTGAAACATAATGCCTCATAGTGCTGAGGACCTTAAGTCCTCAGAAATGTGATCTCCTGATGCCCCTGTTTCTGGCCTTCAAGCGCCTCATTTTCCTGATCCCAAATCCTTGTATCTCCGTGCTAGAATCCATAGGTACTTACCTCAAAACTCCATAGGCAAGAGTTCCACAGAGGATACTATATGATGGCAGAGGTGCAAATGTTGTAAAAACAGAGATGGTTGTAATAAAAGCTAATGTTAAGTGCCTCTGCCTCAGGCACCATGGCAGTCTCTTTACATACAGTATTTCACGTAATCTGACAACTAGCCTGTGGAGAAGGTATGATCACCCCATTTTACAAATGGAAAAACTAAGGTTCAGAGTGTTCTCAAAACTAAGTTTCATTCAATTCTGTCTGACTCTGAGTCCCCTGCTCCCAATATTCCATAAGCATAAATAGACCAGGAGAGGCAGGGTGGGGGAAGAAAATCTAAAGAAATTCTCGGATATACTGCTCCCCCCAATCTATGTCCAATGAGGGCAGGAACCTAGTTGCTTTTGCTGTTCACAGCACCTAGCTGGGGACATGGTAGCCACTTCCTAGACATTGTTAAATAAATGATAGTTTATAGGCACATTCTTCTTTCCATCTTTACATGGTGACTTTTATATTTATCAATTTTGATTTTGACAAAAATCAACAAGTAAAATGAATAGAAAGGTTTACGCGTGTATGCAGGGTCATACATTTATCACAATAAGACATGTTGAACATTACAAAAGTAGATATAAGAAAATATGAGCCTGAATATTTTTAAATGAATATTAACTGGCCTCAGCTTTGAAATTGTCAGTGAAGGATCTTGTATAAATATGCAAAACAGCAAAAAGAACAAAGACTTATTGCTAATTATCCCAGAAGATTTTATTCCTGGTTACTATCACCAAAATCATGCACAGTTGGATTTATCATTTAGATGATCTTTCTGCTTTAGAGAGGAACACATTTATTAGAAAAAGGGTGCTTATGATTCTCATTCTCTTCAAAACTGAACATTCCCTCACTGTGCTATAATGGGGCAGATACTACATTTTAAAATATACCACAAAAGTTGGGTTACATGTATGATCTCATCGCCAAGAGCAAATGGGCCAAGAAAAGGTAAACAACAAGTAGAATTAAGTAAAGGAAAGAAAATGACTTCTCTACCCAAATATTCAGTTGAGCAGAAGGGTGGAGAATCAGAATATTCTTGATCCTCTGTGAAATAACAGGCACACAGGTTAGTTCTGGGGCATTCTTCTTGCCTCCTTCCTTGCCTTCATCACAGGAGCTTTACATGTGCAATATATTAAAAAACAAAACAACAACAACAACAACAAAAAGCATGGGGTTTGGAGGTAGTCAATGCTGCTCAATTCAGGCTTTACCACTTAATACAATTTGACCCGAAGAAAATAGTTTCTCTCAAATTCAATTTCCTCATCTCTAGATTGGAGCTAGTACCAGTTACAGGCTGTTGAGGGGATCTGAAATAATGAATTTAAATATCAAGAATTTAAGCATCATACAATAAACACTCCTAAATTGATGGAAGCTACTGCTATTTTTGTTATTAGCAGTAATAATGGTGGTGGCCATTACTGTAGTTAATAGTAGCATGAGCAGTTAACTACTTAGCAAGTAACATTCCAATACACTCCCTTTATTGTGTAAAAAGAGTCTTCAGTGGAGCTAACCTAACCATGTTCTGATTCTTCCTCATTCCTGTATGTGAAAATTATGTCAGAGCCTTGAGTTCATCCTTTTTAGACAATAACTGGTTTCCCTCAATCTAGCTTAAAACTAGTGACTTACTCACATAGTCGGAGATCACCTCTAGTTACCCTATCCCAGGTAATATGTTGCTCAGACCAGTTCTGCTGATGACAAATGGGCTGCTACATATTCAGACCCACATAGGGCCCCACTCCCCAGTGATTCACTCTTCAGTTGATGAAATGATAGTGACTATGAGCGAAATTTCAAATTCAGTTTTAATCCATAGGTTTTCTTAGACCATGCCTTAATCTTTAAATCTGCAGAAAATTGTGGCAAAAATAAAATTAAACATTGATGAACACTATTAAATCTACCCAGTCACGTTAATAACAGCTGGTCTTAAAAATTGGGAAATAATATCTAGACTGTATAATGGAACCATGTGCAAGGAAAGATTTTGATTAGAATTCCACCCTCAAATTCAGAAAGCAATAAAAGAAAGAAAATGGCCAATACACATTATTGCAGAGGGCCTTTTTAAACAGTTGGACAGCACATCAGGCAATTTAAGGTTTGTTCCTAACAAGACCGAAAAGCTTGTAAACTCTTACCAGTCCTCTGCCTTTTGTAAAACTGTCATAGGCAACAGCACTTCCCACTGAATCACAAACAGTCTGAACTGAAGGATCCATGGCCTCCTTTTTTTCTTTATAATCGCTTCTTCCTTTCTGAATTAAACAATCAGTTGGAAGGATCTCAAAGAGGCTTCCACCCTAGTTTTCAATGTGTGTGGTCTTACTTTGAATTTATGTCATTTGATGCTTATGCAGAATACACTCTGGTCAAAAACTACAAAAATGACACCCCAGCTTTGTGATTCTTCTTAGAGCAGTGTTGGCTTTCTGGGAAAGGTGAATGGGTCCGTTCTACGATCTCCTCTGTTCCTCCTTTTGGATGCATCATCTGGTTCTAGGCATTATTTATTTCTCTAGATGCTTGAGCCCTTGAGATGAGTGGTTCTCAAACCAGGACCCCAGATCTCTTTGTATCAAAACTGGGGTTAGTTTTGCTCCCAAGAGGATACTGAAAAGTCTGGAGTTTTGGGTTTTTTCTTTGTAATTTTTTTTTTATTGCGTATAGGTGACACACAATGTTAGCTTCAGGTATACAACTTAGTGATTCAACAAGTTTATACATTACGCCATGTTCCTCACAAATGTAGCTATCTATCCCTTACATCACTATTACACTACCACTGACTATATTCCTTATGTTGTGCCTTTTATTTCCATGATTTATTCATTTCATAACTGTAAGCCTATTTCTCCCACTACCCTTAACTCATTTTGGCCCACCCACCAGTAGAGGGTGCTCTGGCATGTAGTGGGTAGAACCCAGGGATGCCACTCAACATCCTACAATTCACAGGACAGCCCCCTGCAACAAAGAATCATCTAACGACAAATGTCAACAGTGCCACTACTGAGAAACCATGCAAAAAGGAAGCAAGGGGTCTCAGACTATTTTCAATGACATTTAAAAGCTTACTAAAAAATACGTGCTTATCTAAGATCACAATGCACAAACTAACCAGAACTTAAATCATCTGTTTTCAGTTGAATTCTTAATAAATTGGTGTGATGTCACTTCTTATTTCATGCTCATGAGAGATTCTGATGGGCAATTGTCTTTTATTATATCAAGTGAGATATGTGTTATTATTAATAAATGTAGTTGAGATAGCAATTTTTTTTCAGAAATATAAGGTCAACGGAGGGATAGAGAAATGAAAGCAATACTCACTGCAGATAAAGCCGATAACCAGTGACACAGGTTTTAGTTACCATAAAAGAATAATTTTACATGAAAGATAAATATTTTTTCTGAAAAAATTTCCAAATTTCTTCCTTTTTTTGATCTTGAATTTCATGATAGTTTCACAAAGTAGCTTATAACCTGTAGTTTTAGTTTTGATTAGTCATCTTCCTGCTCACTTTTTACTGAATGTATGGGCCTTTTTAAGAGACTTTCAAACTTGAAAGCATTTTCTCAGTTCTGAGTAGGAAAATCATTTTCTTGACCCAACCATTCTGTTCTCTTACATTTCTCTCCCTTTTGCTTAAGTTTTCAAGTGCAAAGCCTTTTCACTTCTTTTGATTAGCTCTTTCCTCCATCCTTATGTGGTTTGATTTTGTTATTTTGGATCCAAAAGAACCACTATGACCTAGGTCAACAACAATCTTTCTCTGACTGTTCATGAGGTGTCTTCCATCTCCATTTGCCTTGATACATAAGGCAGGGGAAGAGCAGTGGGAATGGTAAGAACAGTTGGTGACCTATTTAATACTCAGACATGTCAAGCGACATTATGCTATTTTCAAGTTAGCATTTCTGTGTTACCCTTTCTTCCCCACAGCCTATGTTCATCTTACTCCCACTGAGACTTTACTAAGTCTCTTTACTTTGTGTGGATCATATTTTTGAAAAATCCTAAAATACATTTTTCTTTTGCCATCCTATTCTCTGGACTATGTAAGTGTCTTAGAAGAGCAGAGTGGCTACATCAGCCTCCAAAGAGGATGAAATTCTAGAGCCTTAATGTCTAGAACGTCTGCAATTTCCTTAGCCTCAGAATCAACATAAAAGTATTCTTTTGAATAGATGACAAAAATCACATCATGATCACTATCAATTTGGTACTTTCTGAAATTTAAAGACCTGGGTTATACCTTTTCATTAAATCATTTGATAAATTGGCTGAATTCAGTGTGCCAGGACCTAGCTTGGTGCTAGTAAAATAAATATTATTCTCTCTCAAGAGACTCAAAAGTACAGGAAACTTTTAGGTAAGCAAATGATTGCTAATTCAATGTGACATGTTGTATCCCATACATATATACAGATATAAAAATATATTCAGTATAGCAGAAGCCTAAAGGGACAGTGACCAATCCCACAGAAGAGAAGAAGGTTGAAAGGAAGAGAAACTGAATTAGGTCTTGAAGTCCTTGAAGTAGTTTATCAAACAAAATGAAGAGGCATTCCATTTAAGCTTTCTTATTTCAAACAAGAATATGCAGACAAAAGAGAAAAAGGCTAGGCTCATAACATCTTCTACTTAAAATTTTCTGTAATACTATACTATTCCCTCATTCTTTGTGAAAGATACAATTTACTCCCTAAGTAAAAACTATCAGTGTCTCTGATCTTTCTTCCGCTTTTTCCTTCTGCTCTTCCGATTCTTTCCCATTTCCTCAGTTGCTTATTTTCTCTAGACCCTTTCTTGATTACTACTCTTCAATTACCCAGAGACATCTTTCTCCATTTCTAACCATGTAACTGATACCTCAGTAGCAAAATGCCTGATCAGGTACAACTTGATCTCCAGAGCACTTTTGCCCAGTTGTCAGAGGAAATAAATTTAGTTTGGAAAGACTTTATTCTTTAGGCATTAATTCTACTTGCCATTTACTCCTCTAGAAGGTTCATAGAGAGGATCCAGTTTTCCAGCTGGATATTATATCTCTGCCTCAACACGTGCCTTAGGAAACCTTCAGATAGAAGGAAGACACCAAAGACATCTCTAAGGCAAATTTTCAGTAAGAAAATAAGACTTCATGGGAACAGCCCGGCTTAAACTTTGCCTTTTTTCTATAAATACCCTCCACAGTCGCTTGATCTTCCTTTGAAACTTGTTAGCTAATCCTTATGCAGAGTCCCTCTGGTGCTTAAGCAAATGGTTAGCACTAATTTTTTTTTCTACCTTGGGGAAAACATTTGCTGTGGAATAATTAACTAGATCACCATAGTAGCCACTTCCTTTCTTATCTTGGACTCCTACCATCTCTAATCCCCACAAGGTCCTGACCCTGGAGCCCATACACACTGGATATTTTCAGTATCCCTCCCCAAAATATCCTCTGAAAAGCAGTTTTTCGATTTGGAAACATATTTGTTACATGTATTTTAACCATAATAATCCCTTACTTTAATTATCACATGTGTGTACACTATGCACATACACAAATTTAAGTTAAATTAAAATAGCATAATGGTTTTTAAGGAAATTAAGAGAATAATTTACCCTAGCCACACTCTCATTTTATAGATAAAACAACTAATGTCTAGAAACTTGAATGTCCAGAAACTTGAAATAACTACTCAAAATCATATAAGCTAGTTAATAGCAGAACTAGCTTGAACTGATACCAAGAACTCCTCACTTCTACTCCAGTGTCTTGTCCACATTACATACTTCACTATTAACTTACGGGGTAGGCCCACTGGTTTTTATTATCATCCTTTTGCAGATAGAACAAAAAGAAACGGGAACGTTTGGAGCTTTGAGATATCTGTAAAATACATAAAATTAAATGAGAAAATACCTGTAAAGTATGGTGCTCAGCTTAGACCAAAGTATCAATAATGTCATTTTGTTGTTGCTATTGTTGTCATTGTTTTGGCTGTTATTAACACTCAAATGTTGTAACTACTCTAAAGATAGGTGCCAAATAAGTATTTATGATCAAATCAGTCATCCAGCTTCTTACAGACCAGGGATTTTTTTTTTTTTTTTTTTTTGGAGAGAGAGAGAGAGAGAGAGAAAGTACGAGAGGGGAGTCCGACGCGGATCTTGATTCCAGGACCCTGAGATCATGACCTGAGCTGAAATCAAGAGTGGGTTGCTGAAAGAACTGAGCCACCCAGATGCTCCTAGACTAGTATAGTCTTGATTCCAGTTTTAAGGTTAGACAAACCAGGTAAGCGAAGCTGTACCACAAAGATAGTCATCTATAAAGAGGAGCAAAGACACTGATTTGTGCGCACAAAATAATTAAGATAACAGAAAAAAATATTAAAATCTCTACTTCTATTTTTAATTAAAGGAATGAGAAAAATCAATATTTGCTGGTATTTAACTATCAATATGATTTCACACTGATGTCTCCTTCAGTCTATGCCCAAATATCCAATTCAGATAATTTTATGTCATGCAGGATTGCTATCCCAAAGGAAGAAGGAAAGTTTCACATTGGAGAGCCTGTAGTGGTCTCACCCATTCATTTGCTTTCAACACACAGTGTATTTCAGTGGACAGGTAACCAAGGAGGAGATCGATGTACAATATTGTCCAGTTTTAAGTAGACTAATTCTCAAAATTGATAAATAACTACAGACTATTTCTGTAAAAAAATAAAATCATAGGTTGATGATATGAGAAGGGGGTAAAATTGAATAATATGAAAATTGCAAAACTAATTATTTTTCTATTCTCTAATACAAGCTACTCATCAGCCATATTGAAAGATAAACAATGATAATCTAATCAGATTTGGCAATAAATTGCCCCAAATATTGAAATTATCTAGAAAGCTTTTGAAATGTGAATTTTTATATTAGGTACAATGAACATCTGTATAGAGAGTAATTTCAATAATCAGTGAAAGAATAACTGGTTTCCAAAAAAACTTCATGCTACAGAGAGCATACTGGAGGGAAAAAAGTTAGAAATATCTGCAGTTACTGCTAAAATTTATGCATATCAACATTTAAAAAGAAAAGCGTATGTCTGTACGCTTTTATCCAAAGGAAAGGTTTTTGATAGTTATATTTTTTGACATCTAGGTTTTCTTTACAAGAATAAATTATTGACTCCCAGAGAAGCTGGGAAGAAAACGAATTCCATCTACAAGTTTTTGCATAATTGGTGAATGCAATTTAAAAGTTAATATCATGTTGTACTCACCGCAGCCAGTGAAATTTTTTCCCACTGTTACCTGCATTTTTTTGCAGCTTTGTTGAGATATAATTGGCATATAGCATTGTATAAGTTTAAGGCGTACCCTGTGAGGATTTGATACACAGATGCACTGTGAAATGTTGACTACAATAAGGTTAGTTAACACCTCTATCATCTTACATAATTACTACTGCCTGTTATGTGTGTGCGATGAGAACATTTAAAATCTACCCTCTTAGTGACTTCAAGTATATAATACAGTATTGTCAACTAACCATGCTGAGCATTATATCCCCAAAACTTACTCATAACCAGAAGTTTATACCCTATATTTCTTCCACTCTGAAAATTAAAACAAAGAATCAAAATAAACTCTGGACCTGCCTTTTGAGTCACTTTATCAAATGATATTTAAACCAAAATTTTCAAAAATAATAAAGCATATTCAAATGTACTGCATTCTCAGAAATTTTATTAATAACTATTTCTTTGGTGAAAGCAAAAAGGATGTTTGTACTATTAATAAAAGTAAATAAAATTACTTTAAGGTGTTATTACTCTATTATTCTTATAAATTTCTATTATGAAAATTATACACAATATTTAATAGATTAATAGACAATTTTAGATATGTTGAGAGTATTCTCAAAGTTGTTTACTCATTAGAGTGTGTCATCAAAACGTTTGGGAGCCATTGCCTTAGAGAATACTGCATACCATAAGTTTATTACTCTCTGAATGTGCTTCATGGGGCACAATCATATAATATAATAGAAATAGCCCAGCACTGAGTGACCCAGATTCTAGTCCAATTTAAAAACTTTAAAACCCCAGGCAAGTCAACTTACCTCTCTGGGACATTTTTGCCCATCTGTAAAATAAAATGTTTGGACTGGACTGATCTCTAATGACCCATCCAGTCTTAAAATTCTGGTTCTAAAATGTTCTTCCTATGAGACTATGAATTATAGCTACATATTTTTTAACTATAATGAAATAATAACTCATCTAGAACAAGTGACTTTAACAAAGAACAAAAAACAACCAGAAAAGCAAAAACTAATTTTGAGAAAATGAATACAAGTGTATATTAGAGATCAGATCTCAAGAGTGAAAATCTGATTGGTCATTTTACAAGGACTAGTGCCTGCCAAATGCTAGGCAGTGTTTTGTTTTTGGAGGGACAGGAGGATGAATAGAATGCTCTTCCTGATACCCCAGAGTTCTCAATTACACTCCACATAATACTGGATAAACAAATAGTGCCAACAGTGGTTGAAAGCTCATATCACTGCTTACTTCGCATTTTACATTTATTTATTTACATTCATTCTTTTGGTTGTTGTTATTTAGTATAGTTACTTCCTCATACGCAAAGGGAAGGCCATAAAGCAACCTATTTGGATGACCCAAACTCAAATGCATTAGAGGATATTCTTGTTTCTGGATGACATGCAAAAGAAGCTTCATGTATCATTTATCTAGGCTCTGTTCCAAAATCACCTTCTGAATGATACCTTTGGTTACAAAGAACTAAATGTGTGGTTCTTTTGGCTCTTTAATGTTTGCCGTCTTCCTACTGAGGATGATCAATAAGTAGACAGGACTATAAAAGTGTCACTCACTAATAAAAGACGTGCCAAATTCACTATAGTTTGTAAACATACTCTAAAAGGAACATTCACCCTAAAATGTGCATGCTTCTGAGATAGTCTTTGGGGAAACAATCTTTTAGTCACATAGTAAAATCATTCCCACCATGGAGACTGAGCCTGAAGGCAGTTCTAACCAGCAAAAGCAGATGTACACATAATTGAAAGATATAGTTAACCTGATATACAATTATTTTTAAAAAAAGGCCCCCTGATTCACAGGAATTACTTTATTCACTCATCAATTCAACAAATACCCATTCTACACTGTGCACTGTTGTAAACTTTGGGGATTTATTAGTGAAGAAGACAAAACAACTGTCCTTCAAGAGTTTCCATTCTGGAGAAAGTAATAAAGTTATGAATCAAACAAATCAAAAACTAATATAATTCTTAATAGTGATGAAAATTCTAAGGAAAAATATAGCAAGATTTTAGTAGTTAGAATGGCTATAATGTATAGTAAGGCATTTTTCAATAAGATGATAAAGTTAGGGATCTGAGGAGGTGTTTGGAAGTTTTAGTCATGAAAAGGATTGAAGAAGTTTAGAATTTCAGGTGTTTTCAGAGTTCCAGATGATACACAAACCCATGGTCTGACCATGTAATGAGTAGAACATAGCTTACACGGTTTGGAATAGAGTAACAAATTCTAATGCGAAAACATCAATCAGGTGGTCCAGCGACAGGGTAATTAATTTTGGGGGAGGGATGAAGAGAGAGATTAAGGCAAGAAGCAAAATTCTTGATAAATATGAGAGAGTAACTGATGTTAGAAGACAGTAACTGATGTTAGAAGACAGTAACTGATGTTAGAAGACAGCCACTTTAAAAAGTAGGAAAGCAAAGCTGGTCTCTATTAGCTTGGAATAATGAATGGGTTTTACTGAGAGATGGAAGAATAATAATCTCATTACAATCACTTAAAAATATTTAAAGAATGCCTTATTGATCTAAAAATATAGTAAATCTAAAGAACATGGGCTTATAGGAGAATGGGCAGTATTTAGTTTAAAGGACTTCATGGGCCAAGTGTCCCCAGTAGACAAAGGAAACTAAGTCAAGGAGGAGAAATTATGTCATAAACATTTTGTGATGAGGTAAAACCTATACGGGAGCAATCACAAGAGTTGGGCCAAAGGTTAGCAATGGAAGACTGAATCTTGGGATAAAGGAAAACACAGAATAAAATGAGGATTAAAGTTTTTAAGAGAATAGTGTAGGAGTACCTGGCTGGCTCAGTTGGTAGAGCATGAAACTCTTGATCTTGGGGGTCATGAGTTTGAGCCCCACATTGGGTGTAGAGATTACTAAAAAATAAACTTTAAAACAAAAAGAGAATAGGATGATCAAAGGGGCTTATATTTTGTGTTCATAAGGGACAGGAATATAAAGAGTAAAGAGATACAAAAATATAAAGTCAAATCAAATTACTAGATACTAGCAAACACAATTCTATAATATACAATGCAATATATATAATATATATATAATGTAATACATATTAGGCATATATAGTGTTATGTATACCCTTGAACAACACAGGTTTGAACTATATAGGTCCTCTTATCCATAGAATTGTTTTTTATGGTCCAGTAGTGGAAACGTATTTTCTCTTCCTTATGATTTTCTCGATAACATTTTTTCTCTTGCTACTTCATTGTAAGATACAATATATAATATATAAAATATACAAAATATTTGTTAATTGACTGTTTATGTTATCAGTAAGTCTTCTAGTCAACAGTAGGCTGTTAGTTGCTAAGTTTTCAAAGAGTGAAAAGTTAATACTGAGATTTTCAACTGTGTGGGGGGTCAGTGCTCCTAATCCCCACATTGTTCAAGGATCAACTGTATATTTTTTTCTCCTTAGGATGTTTAAAAAGGCTTCATTTATTCGTTCACTATTTCAAGAACTATTTTTGGAGCATCTACTTCCTAGTCAAAAGCATAACCAGGAATAGTCAGTCGAACATGAACACACAAAAATATTTGATAAACTTAAGTTTCAAAACAACTGTACTAAAACAATGAAGTACACATTCACACTAAAATAATGAAATCATTTGAGTTATTTCCCTTTTCTAACCCAGGTCCCTTTACTGCTAGCTGATTTAGTGGCTGAAAAGCGTTAAAGTGTATGCACCTATTCACATAAGTTAACTATACAACTTTTACTAAGTCCTTAAGCTTAGAATCTTACGCTTATGGTAACACAAGCAGGATTGGTACGTGAACTTGTATTGTTAACCAGTATATTAACTTCAAATCCATTTCCCATTTTTTCTTTGTCATCTTCTAGAAGTTACAAGAACCCTTTCTAAATGTCTCCATTGTACAAAAATATAAATGATTGTCCCACAGTCCAGATTTGACATCCAGGGGCTAAAACTCTTTAACATACCTTCTATTTCCTGAGTATTAAAAACAAGACAACAGCCTCAAAATGGAGTCACTAATGCTAAGCCCCATATCACCAAATCAAAACTTAATTATAATGATGAGCACTAGTTAGGTAATCTGCCTGATAGACCCTGTCATCTCCTAAAGGAAAGTGACTTTGACAGAAGCAATCTACTTTTTGCCTTAGTTCTGACTCCCCTCTGCCTATGAAAGTTTTTCATTTGTACAGCTCCTTGAGGCTCCTCTCTATCTGCTAGATGGGATGCTGCCCAGACCATAAATCATTGAAAAAAAGCCAATAAGATCTTTGAAATTTACTCAGTTTAATATGTTTTTTATTTTTGTTTAATATGAATAATTTATTAACTAGGTCTATTATTAAGAAATTTCTATACAAGTATTTACAGTTAATATGGCTGACTAATACCAACCCTTTTTTTCATCTCTAATTTTTAAGTTAGACCACATGACATACCGAAACTCTACAGGTGAAAACCAGTTTGAAGCACTCTTAATTGAGAGGAAAAGAGTGATCCTTAGCACCAGCTTACCTCCCTGAAAATGCTATAAATGATCAGGATAAACTCTGTCCTGCACTAAGTAAGAAAGGAAAATAAAGAAATACAGAATACCAATCAAACAACAGAAAAAATAAAATTGATTGTTCGATCATTTCAAACGACTTACATTTTCAGTAAAACTAGCTAATTGTCTCTCTCTCTCTCTTTTTTTTTTTGGTGAAGTTTATCTTTCTAGTCACTGTAATCAGAATATCTTTAGCAACTTAAACCTGTGTTTATGCTAAAATTGTCCATACAGTAGTGGTGATTGATATTACAACTACTCCACAAGGAAATTTCCAGGGATATATATATATATATATATTTTTGTGGGGAAGAGAAAGACAGAAAGGGAGGCAGAGAGATAATTTACCACAAAAAGTATTTGCCCTGTGGTATACTCCAGGTAAATAGCTTAAAACTAGTTTCATGTAACAAAAGATAATTTCTTTTTTCTTTCTGTTTCCATTCACTCAGTTTTCACTGAAAAAACTCTATAAGACACTTCTCTCAACAAACATCTAAGAAATATATGAACTCTTCCTATCAACACCATCATGTAGGCTAAATAGGCTTTGGGGTCTTAAAGGAAATTTTACATCTTAAAAGAATTCACTGCTAATTAAAATCAACATTTATGCTACACTCAGAAACAAATACAGCAAGATGGAAGAAAGACATCTCCCGAGATCACTCCCTCCTCCCACAGCAGTTTCTACCATTCCGTTAGCAAATACATCCCGCTTTTGTTAACTGCAGATAAATTCTTGGTCTTCCTCCTTGCTTATTTATTCACCCTTTTATTCTATCTAGAGGGTTGGGTTTGTTTTTCCTGACAGCATTTGCAATCTCTAAGCTACCACAGCGGTGCCAGCCCATACTGTGCACAGTAAGCGAAGAAGAAACAATCTGGCTGTTGTTTTAACACTTTGCAAATAGCAGCTTATTTCTCCTGCTTGATTTTTTGCCCCTGGACATCCGGCAGAGCAATACTCAATCCACCAAACAAAAAACAGGTTTCCCCCTTCATCTTCCCCACATGTAAATTTGGCAATTCGAGATGAATATTTAAGATTCAAAGGAAAGTTTGGTTTTTCTTAATCATGTATTGGGGTTCTTTCACACAGTAAGAAATCTGTCACATTTCTCAACATTTTTCACTAAATTCTAATCACTCCTTGGAGTTTATGCCGACTGCAACAGCAAAGAACAAGGCTCTTTTTTTTTTTTCTTAAATGAGTCCAAACGACAAGACCTTGATCAAATTAATCTACATTGCTAAACTTCATAGCACACTGAGAGGTTATGAACACCATTTTCACTGTTTGAGTGCAACAAAAGTATTAGAAAGAGTACTTATAAGCTTGCATTTATATAGAGAGGTTTAGTGAGTGCTCAATAAAATAGTCTCTCTGATGGAAACTACTGATTTTCCCTAGCAGCAACTCTTACTAAGTATTTTAGGTTACTGATTCTCAATATTTGGTGTGCAAATCAATCACCTGGTCTTATTAAAATTGAGATTTTTAGCCAAATCCTAGAAACTTTGTTTCAGTAAATATGTGAGTGGAACTCTTGAACCTGCGTTTAGCCAGATGAGTTGAACAGAGGTGACTCAGAAGATGGATTTGATAAACACTCTTGGCTACTTCTTATTGGCTTATAAGCTTACTGTGAGACACACAGTATTATGAAGTCAACTGTGTCCTTCCTCCTGCCCCAAAAAATCTTATGTTGAAGTCCTAACGCTTAGTGCAGCTGTGTTTGAAAATGGGGCCTCTAAGGAAGTAATTAAGGTTAAATCAAAAGGGTAGGGTTCTGCTCTGATAGGATTAATGTTTTTATAAGAAGAGACACCAGAGAAGGAGCTCTCTCTCCATGTACACACTGAGGAAAGGCCATGATGGGATAGCAAGAAGGCAGCTATCTACAAGCCAGGAAGAATGTCCTCACCAAAAACCAAATCAGCTGGAACTTTGACGTTGGACTTCTTGTATACAGAACTGTGAGAAAATAAATTTCTGTTTTTTAAGCCACTCAGTTTGTGGTACTTTGTTATGGTAGCCCAAACAGATTAATATACACAACTCTCATCAGAGGTTAGTTATTCCAGATCTCTGGAAACCATCTCTGGCCTCCTTCTCTTCATCCCCCTCTCTTGGACAACTCACCCCCTTTGACCAGCCCTAGTATTCTTTAGTGAACTCATTAACCTACCTGGTTGCCTGAATACTTTATTTCATCTTGGGTGTATAATACATGGGGTGAGTTTTTAATACTCTAAACCAGAATGATAACACAAAGTTACAGAAAGACACAGAGAAGGTGGTAGAAACTACTTAAGCGAAGCATTTACTCTCATTATAGTCTACTTTTCTTTCTTTAGACTTTCCAACTTGATTCAGTTGGTATTGGATTATTATAATATATTAAGGAGAGGTTCTTAACCTGCATCACCGCATAAATGCCAACAATATCCAAATATCGTTTGCAAAATTTTGGTTACAGAAAAATTTCTCTGGCGAAAGAAACTCAATGGGATCCACTGATAAGACTTGCCTTAAGATACAAAAATCTACCTAGCTGAATTATAGGATGTGTTTTTCCAGGTGCTTACGGTATAAATAAAAGTTTTGTTTGCCAAATTAACGTAGTAAAATAACCCTACTAAAAAAGAAATAAAGTCACCTTTAAAATGTTTAGAAGCTTGGGTCTTACCATGGAAAAGAAAAAAAAGTACAGTGACTATAATAGACTATTTCTTTTTTTTGTTATGTTAATCACCATACATTACATCATTAGTTTTTGATGTAGTGTTCCATGATTCATTGTTTGTGCATAACACCCAGTGCTCCACACAGAACGTGCCCTCTTTAATACCCGTTACCACGCTAACCCCTCCTCCCACCCCCTCCCCTCTAGATCCCACAGTTTGTTTTTCAGAGTCCATTGTCTCTCATGATTCGTCTCCCCCTCCAATTTCCCCACTTCATTCTTCCCCTCCTCCTATCTTCTTTTTTTTTTTTTTTAGTATATAATGTATTATTTGTTTCAGAGGTACAGGTCTGTGATTCAACATACAACAGACTATTTCAAGTCCCATCACCCCTTGGATCTTCCCTGACCCCTCCAATTCAAGCATTGTCATCTTTTTCTCAAATCCTCTACCTTCCTGCCTGTGCTGCCAATGGTGCTTATACTCTATATCTAGCTATCACCAGTTTATCTTTCTTTAGCAGACATTCTCTCCCCTTTCCGATAACTATGACATATGATGGAGATTGGAAACCGTGCTGGAATTGTGAATAACACAAAAACAATTTTTGAGAGAAAACCAGCACAATGACCATAGAACAGGATTTCTTTTTTAATGCAACCACTAATACACGTTCTCTTTTCATTGGACTTACAGGTACCATTCATAAACTGCTGTGTCTTATTTAAGCAACCACCCATACTGTCATGGGAAGAAATGAGTGAAATGAGGGAATATAGCATAACAAATCTAAAAAACAGGAAGACATTTCAAGAATGGTAAAATTTAAAAAGCAATAATTACCTTCTGTAACCAAACTGGCAATAGTATTGATGCACCTGTCAGGAATTTGACAATTTGAGACTATGATAAGGTAAGCTTAAAGAAGTTTATAATATCGACTCTTCTTGGAAAATTGGAAGAAAAGTAAACTAAAGGAAGCAATATAGAAAGTAGTTTTTAACAATTAGGAAATATCAATCTCTTCATTTGAAGAGCTAAAAGATATGTTTTGAATAAACAAGTTTGACAAAATTTTGGGTCGGCCCTATATGGTACTGATTCCACTCTGCAGCAAATGCTTATGGTGAAGTTCGTGAAATCAGTCCAAAAAATAGAAAACTTTGGCTAAAGTAATTTTTCCAAATTAAGATTCTTTCAGAAATGTTATAACAAAAACACAAGAGACTTTATCAATCGCTGAATTAATTACACTATTTATACTTAAAATTCTAAATGGAACTCAATCTGATGTTGCCTCTTAAGGTTTACAAAAATTGGCAAAAGTAATTTTAACCCATTTTTTACAACAGAAATTAGTTCAACACTATATGAGAATATATAGCTCTGGTAATACCCACTGAGCTTAAACAACATCGACTATGCCATGTGAATCACTTCAGTTTTTACAATAATTAAACATTGCATTTAGATTAGTTTATGATCTACAACTATGACAACTCTCAATAAATAATCTTGGATTGGACCACCTACCTTAATTCTTAAGTCTTCAGCGTTTCCTACTGACAAGCGAGCTTTACCTAATGTTTTTATAAATAAGGAAATGCTAATACTTTAACTATAATTCAACATTTGATATCCCCTATAATACCTCATTTTAATTGGAATGTAGGTGGTTATGAATTTATGGGGTGTTATCAAATCAGTTCTTCTTCCCCTCAGACTGAATGTTCCTATAACTTCCTGAAGGATATCTTAAAAGGGAAGAAACGAGAAAAGTGATATAGTAGTGGTCTAATTGAAAGCTGGATAAAAGCAGCCCCTTGGAAACTTAATTCAAACAACTTGGTCTGGGAATAACTTGGCTTTCTTATATGAAATAAAACTGAGAAAGATACGGATGCTAAGGAACAGCAGCGGCTATCTGGTAGATGTAACATTTCAGACTCTCAAAATGAAGAAACCGCCCAGTTTCTTCCTCAATATGAGGAACCACACTGCAGTACGGGCTATCAGCTGGGATCAGAATAATCTTTCAAATGCTGAAGTTGACTTCCATTGTCTGCAATATGTCAGACTGGCTGTCCTAAGGAAATCCTCCTGGTGCAGAATACCTAAGAATAGTGCGCAAAATGTGCATTTTAAGGAAACTTTTAAAAAACGCATTGATGAGCTGGCAGAAAAATAAGAGAAATTCTCAGAATTGTCAACAAAGTACAAATCCAGCCAGCCCAGACACACTAAAACTGGCATCTCCAAGGCTCTGATTTAACTGACCACAAGCCTGATTTAGGAAAGCATTAAAAAAAAAAAAAAAAAAAAGCCTAAGTCTCCTGCAAGTTGCAAAATCAGAATGGAGACCTCCACATAGTGCTGGACACCTGAACACCTTTCAACCTTGGTGGATGTGACTGAGACAATATTATACGTTCACCAAAACCCTTCCTCTTCCTGGGTTCAGGGGAAGATGCTCTTTCCCAGGCTCCCCTGCAGTTTGTTTGGGGCTATGTGACAGCATTCTGGCCAGTAGGATGTGGGTGGAAATAATGTACTCCATTTCCAGACCTGGCTCTCTGGAGGTAATGTGTTCCACATATTAAAGTTAAAAAATGTGGGAAGACAGCCCACTCCACATCAGACTTGGCATGAGGAAAATAAGCCATCATTTTCTTAAGCCACTGAAATTTTGCGGCTTATTTTTAACTACATTTATTCTAATAATTTTAATTATTACAATCATTGAACCAGGAGGAGGGAAAAAACCCTAAAAAACCTTGCTCCACAGAGAAAAGTAATAGGAACACCTGCCTTCAATAGGATATAATGCTGGAATTAATACTAATAGGCATGGTGAGGGGAAAAGAAACTCAAGCAAAGAATTACATTAGAGTGTCCCCAAATTGTTAGAGCTCCCAGGTACATTGCAGATGAAATGCAAAATTTCCCTCTGGAAACAAATTTTAAATCTAAGATCAAATATTCTCAAAGATACAATTCTAGGATTATATTACAGATAAAAATATCAAACCACAAAAGGAAAAAAAGCCACATGCATGAGAAAGCAGAAGCAATAAAGCGCAAAGCAAAAATAAAAAGCTACAAATATTAGAATTATCACAGAGAGATTATAAATGTTTATATTAATTAAACACTAGAGTAAAATTATAATTAAGCAATATCAGAATCTCTAAATTTCCCATGCAGGTTTGGAAAGAACCAAATATAACTTCTAGAAATTAAAATGTAATAACTGAATTTAGAAACTCCAGATTAGACACTAATTAAATTCTGAAGAAAGAACAAATGAATGGAAGGGAATAAAAATAATATTTAGAATGTAGCAAAGGCAGAAAAGACATGGAAAATATTAGAGAAACGTTGAGAAATTTGTAAGCTAGATTCAGATGTTCCAAAGTAGGCTTATAAAAGTTGATGTCAGTGATTAGAATAGAACCAAACAGAAATACTTGAAATTTAAAACTCTTTGAATGGACTTAACAGCAGGATAAATGTAACTAAACACTAAATGGAGAACCAGTAAGTGGTAGGTAGGTCAGAAGAAACTATCCTGAAAAAAACTTGGGGGGAAAAGCAGTAGCAAAATACAGACAAGAGAGTAAAAGATTCAGACAGTATACTGAGATAATATAATAAACATTTGACTGGACTACTAGAAAGAGAGCTAGAGAGAAAGACATACATAAAATCAAACATAATGACAGAAATTTCCAGAATTGATAAAAGACTCTTATTTGAGGTTCAGGAAGCTGAATACAGCCCAAGCAAAAGAAAAAAAAGTCAAATAAACAAACAAATAACCTATCAGACCCATCCAGAGAAACCAAAGAATAATACCAAATACAAAAGAAAATCTTCAAAGTCCAACAGAAAGGACAGAACACTTAGAAAGGACTTACATTTACACCAACAATGTATTTCTCAGCAATGGAAGGCTAGCGAGAACTGGATTAAATCTTCAAGGCAGACAGACAAAGTAACTTCCAGTGTATATCCAATTAAACCGTATTTCAGGAACCGGGGTGAATTAAAGACACTTTTATGCAGACATTTAGCAAGAGTATTAACACCAACAAAGGCTCATTAAAGGAACTTCTAAAGAATGTACTTTAAGAAATTGATTTAAGAAGAAAAGCTAAGAGGAAAAATGACTTGTACGGATAGAAAATGACAAATATAGCATATCATTGAAAGTTTGACTTTACCAAACAGTAATATTAACAATCCATAATTGATGGAATTAAAAACTAATGACAAGGAGACTTTGTTTTAGAACAGAATAGGTCAGCACAGGAAAGCATTGTTGCTGCAAACTGGACACAGCCAGATAAATTATATAGTTTTAAAGCATCAGAGAACTTCAGAAGCGACACACTAAAATTCCAGAAAAAAAGCAAAACCCTTTTATGTGAGCAAAGATGTTTATCTTTCTTTCCCCTGTGGGTACCTTCTGATTTGGGGTGCTTGCTCAAGAACTGGCTTGGTCAGTCAGAGCCCCAGCTCTGGAAAAGAGAAGCTAGCAAAACAGTGAGTGGGTCTGCAGGACCAATGTGACTAACTGCAAGCCAGAGGGGTTCCAAATGCACAACTGCTCTTCTTCACAAACATTTGCTAACTTTTGGTGCTATCCAGAAACCTGGGGGACTAAGCCAAAAGCTTCCAGAAGGTAAGGTGCAATCTCCAGGAGTCTTATAGGAGTGGCCTAATTGAAACATACTGTCTCACCTTCAGAGAAGTGGCCATATTTTGAAGCAATGTAAGTAGGAGACCGAAGAGCTGGGCCGATTATCTCTGAAAGGCAGAGCTGAATTTTCTGCAGTCTTCTTCCAAACCTGAGACACAGATCCACTGACATGGAACCAAAACCCCATGCAGGGAGAAGGAAAGTACAGCAAACCTGAGCGGGGCCAAGCAGAAGTGGCCTGAGTTTACTAATACTGAAACCCAGCCCCAACCTTGATTAATGTCTGACTGGACTCATGTGCCCCAACCCCCATTCTATTTACCAACAAAGGAAAATGGTATATCATCTACAGTCTCTAGAGTTATATTATATACAATATCCAACATGCATTAAGAAATTCCTAGAAATGTAGAGATGAGGGAAAATGACCAACTCTTACCAAAAAAAAGCAGAGAGAAGATGACCCAGATAGTGGAGTTAGCAAACAAGGACTTCCAAACACCTATGGTTAAAATGTTAAAAACAATAGAGAAAAAGAGAGACAAAATAGCTCAAAGGGTGGAGAATTTGAGAGTTCAAATCTATAAGAGAGGATCATATGAACTTTCTATAAATAAAAAAGAAAATATCTGAACAAATTAAAAGATGAGTTGAACAGCCGACAGAGTGCAGCTGAGAAGAGTGAACAAGAATGAGGTTCCCGTTTTTCTCTGAACTAAGAAATGGGTTTTTAAAAACTGAAGCAAAAAGGAAAAAAAGGGCGAGAAAGCACACACCATATAGAAATGTAAATGATAGTAGGACATTATCTTTGTCCAGGTATCCCAGACAGCAGACTTTGATGAAAAGATCTGCATTCAGATATATTAGTGAGAGTGCTCAGAAAGTCACTGCTGGTAAGGGAAGCGTGACTGAGCAGAGGGAGAAGTAGAACAGACATGCCCTTCCAAACCTGTGGGATTTCTGGAATTCGGATTGGCCTTCAGAGATGTCCCAAATCGAGGCAAGGGAGCTGGTCATTTTTACCTCCATGCTGACCTATCATTAAATGCAGTTGCCTTTGGGGAAGAAACATGAACTTGGGCAGAGCAGGTGTCTTTGGCCGACAACCATGCGGAGCAGGAACTCAGCTGTGGGCTGTCAGCCGTCAACATTCCTAGCAGCTGGGGGAATAAATGGGGCATCTGGGTTCACTGCAGGCTGGTTCACCACAGCCTCCACTAAAGCCCACACTTCTGTGCTTGAACCCACCTGTTTTACATAAGTTCACTCATCTGCGAAAAACTCCAGGATTCTGGAATATCTCTTCTCCTATGTAAACTTATAGGGACAAAGTTCTGATGGTCATTGTCTCTCTCCTCTGCTTATCATTCCAGATTCACCCTTGGCTGAATCCCCTGCTGGGTTATGTGCTGTGTGTGGTAGGGTGACACAGGCACTTATTCGGAGCCTCTGTTCACCAAGTCTTTCTTTGGCTGCTCCCTTTATCAATTTACCATCAAAATGGGGCAAAGAAGTGTCAAAGTACACAGCACTGGCTCATTTGGGTTCTAACCACAATCTTCTCTACCTTTACTGTGCAACAGAAGCTCCATCTTCTCCTAAGGGAAAGAGTCCATTACCGTTGCCAATATGGCGGCTTTTTCTTGCCAGCTAGTCTCCTAGAATGAGGAACCACCACCAGTGATCAGGTAGCATCCATGGAATAAAATTTCACAAGAATCTGACTCTGACTCTGAATCTGAAGGAGGCATTCCTTCAGATTACTGTAAGCCTATCTCCATAAGCTTATAGTTCCAGGTTCTGGAAATCTAAAATCCCCAAGTAGATAACCAAGAGGGATGGTAAACGAAGCTACTCCTATTTCCAGTCCTTGCTTCTGGTTCTTTGTATTCTACTTGAGACAGAACACATTTTCATGTTTCTAATCAGGCCGTATGCTGTGTTCGAGAGGATGGTGCCCTATCTTTGCAGGATATCACCTCCGAGTAGGCACTTTGGTTGCACCTTTAAAAATCCATTCCATGGCTCTTTCAGACCTGCAGTTTCTGTGTGGTGTGGTAGGTGAGAGGACCAGCGGATCCCAAGGCATAGGCTTACTGCTACAGTCCATTTGCTTTAAAGGGGCAGGGCAGCAATTCACAACTACCTGGAAATGGTATAAAAGATATCAGTCCAAGGCAAGTCTCCAGGCACAAGGAAGTTGAATTAACAGATGGTTCAGATAATCCTGCAGTGTTGCCCCTTCTCCCTTAACCCATACTTACAGCCTAATAAGATTTCCTTCCAATCAATTGGCCATGAAAAAAACAAACAAACAGAGACTTAGTTTGCAGAAGGTGCTACAAGATCTCACAGTAAAATGGTTTATGTTCATACAACAGAATACTATTCAACAATAAAAAACGAATGAACAATAACTATATACAAGTGACATCACCAAGACGGTGACATGGGTCATTCCTGATTTCACTTCCTCTCATAAGAAGAACAACTAACAACTATTCAAGAACAAGCAAATCCTACAACAGGCACCCCTGTACCACAGATACCAAGACAGACTGCGTTTGAAGTGAAAGAGATGTTGACTACATTGCCCCTCTCCCAGGCCAGCACACCACATGATGGAGAGCACTCCCCTGAGCCTTCAGCTCCACCAGTGGGACAAGAGAACCTGGAGGGACAACCAGCACTGCCATCCTCAGCACTGTGTGTCGCTCTGGCTCTGTGGGTGTCACGATGCTAAACTTGCCTCGTGCGATTGCAGGGGAATCTGCCAGGCTCAGTTAATGGGAATCTGACTATGATGGAGCAAAGGGGAGAGTTTAGCAACAACTAGCACACCAAGTTTGGCAGAGTTTATACCTGCTGTCCAAGTAGAACCCAACCAGTGGTTTTGCTCATCTGCAACAGCAAATTGGTGGTGCCCTCTGACCAGGGAACTCTGTAGAGTGAAGATCTGCTTGATTCAGATCCTCTAATGAGGAGTTTTGTCATCCCAAGGGCAAGAAGCTGAATCCCAGCCCCACCTACTGCAGGGAGTGCCTCTCAGACACATCTGACCAGAAGAGCCAGCAGGAATCCCTGGAAGCTATGTAGCAGAGCAATGCTCAAACCAAGAGGCAGGTAGACAGAGCCGATCACCCCCAGAGCAAAGCCAGGACCAGGCATGGAGGGTTTCTGTGCCACACACAGCACAGACTGGGGGATTAATTCACAATCAAGGCTATGAGGAGCTCCTGGCTCCTTCCAGCTGGAGTCTGTGTAAGAGTTGCCTGGGATGGCCGCTCCCCTTCCCACCCAGGCGAGGGGGCTGAGGCAGCTCCACCCACCCATCGTGGCTCCCAGCCCCATCTGGCCAGGGGGGCTGACAAGAACATCTGGGAACTATGTGGCCCAGGGGTGTTGGAGCTGAGAGAAGGGCAGGAAGGGCCAATAGTTTGCAGAGCAAAACCACCGGACCTGTTTGGCCAGGGAAATATCATGTTGTATGACTGAAATTACACTGTGATGTATGGCAGTTATGTCTCAATAAAACTGGGGGGGGGGAACTATATGTGTCAAATAGAGGCACCTCCAAAAGTTAATTTAATGAAATATTATAATATAGAAGACTTTTTTTACTAGTGGCTCTCAATCCAGGCTGCACAGTACACTTATCTAAAGAGCTGGGAAAAAAAAAAAAAACAACAACAACAAAAGAAAACCCCATAAAAATTGATGCCCCAACACCAATTTAATTATCCGGAGGTGTTTGGGTATCGATATTTGTAAGAGCTTCTAATGATAACTAGATTACGGAACATCACTTTGCACCCTTAATATATACCCTTTGGGGCGTATTTTATATTTCATAATTTTGTAAACAACCAAAGACACAGGAAACGAACCAGGTCTCTACCAGACTTGCTCTGAGGTATTGACCCATTTTGCTCAGTGCTTCATGTCAGCCAGGTCATGTGTTAGTTTACTGGCCTTTAGAGAGAAGCCATATAAATGTTCTCATGAGGTAATGACTGCTCCCGGCCCAACTCAGTCAACTCTATTTGCTTTTTCTCTTTAGTCACCTGCTCATCCACAGATGAATTCTACCCAGGCCTAGCAAGCTTCCTGTGTCAGAAATACGGGCATTTTTCTTATGCTGTTTAATCTCTGATTTTTTATATTTCTCTTTTCTCCTTTCTTGTTGCATTTTTTCCCTGCCTTATGCCTTCAGGCTCTATCGCTTTGGCTTTCTCTCCTTCCTGACAATCACATTGGGTACTTTTCTTTCCACTACCTTTCCTTCATGGAAATGTCGACACATTCCCAACGAAGGTGACAATTTTAGAAAGAAAAGAATTAAAACCCATCAACTGAGAACCTTGTCTTCTCAATTGGTGAAAGAAAAATAATAATTTCATGAAATGAGGATATTAATTCTGAAAGCCCTACCACAGGTTTTTCTCTACTTTTATAAGTTCCTAAAAATTATACAGGAGTGGAAGCAATAGTCAACTTTTTAAATGTCACTTCTTCAGGGTAGTGCTTTAATAGTCCATAGAAACAGTATGTTTTAAATATATCCCTGAATTCAAATCAAAGATATCAGATGTGTACATAGGAAAGTTCGATCATCCAGAATGAAACTCAAGGAGCTGAGCCCAATCAAATCAATACTAGCTTTATTTTTATCATGTAAGCAAAGTTAGAAAATTCAAGCAAATAACACTTTGGGGACATTTAAGACATGAAACATTTCAAATTCCCATTACTGAATGTGAGATGCTTAAATGTTAATGGTATGCTGAGAATAATTGCAGTATTTCATCAGTACCTTAGAGAATTATACTGGGATATAGCAAAGGTTTTTGTTATGTAAGATCTTGCAAATGAAGTATTTTTCTAATACCTTTGAAGGGCCACTTTGTCACCATAAGTATTTAGTTAAAAGTAAAATATTTTCTGAAATATCTCTAATTTTTCAGATACTTTCACTAATTTTCCAGATGGTATCTTGAAAAATAAGAAATATTGTAGGCTTATTCAGATGTTTATGACATTTCCCAAAATATTTTCTTAGTATAATTGTTAAAAGAAACAAAGTTTAGAGATCATAATTCCCCAGACATGGTAGCAGAAAAAGACAGAAAAATATCAGTTACCAAGAAACTAACATTAGAACTATTATATAAAAGTAGTTAACTTGGGAGATAAAGACTAATTCATTCAAGTATATTTCAAAGGATTCCTAGCTTCTGGAAAGGAAACTTGTATAGGTCAAAATAGTTTTTTCAGGAAAGAAACTAAAATTAGGCAATTAACCTTTTAATCCACTTAACATTCTAATTCCCTTCATTTCCAAGTTATGCAGGCAGCCCAAAGATAATTGTTGAAATTTAAAGGAATGTGAGAGAAAGTGTGGTGGGGCGTGTGTGCATGCATGAGTGCATATGTGTGTATACAGAGGAATTAGATAATAAAAAGTAAAAAAAGACAAAGATTATATGAGGAGATTTTAATACACTCTTCTATAAGAATATATTTTTATGAAGGTCAAATTTGAGGTTATTATTTTTATACCTCAATAAATTAAGGTGGTGATAAGTATTATATCCTGGATTTTTTGAAAAGAAAATATACATGACACTTAGAAAAATAAAAATACCTATTTAATACCTAGTAGAATCCAGTCAAGATATATGTACAAAGATGACCTAGGGCAGAACTAGAGCACATAGTGTATGTACTTTTGGAAGTGGGTGTGAGAAGAAGGTGGCTATATCAAATAGGGTCAACAAGGAAGTGTTAGGATCTTCATGCTTCTATCCAACTGGGGATATTTGAATATAGCTAAGGTAGACCTCAAACAGGAACTTTTCAAACTTAAAGAATTTTAAAATACCCAACTGCTCCCACAATACCGAAGCTAAATTAGCTCAAACAACTAGGACACAGATCATTTCACAGAATATGACATCTGGAGGAAAAGCAGACTCCGGAGTGGTTGATTCATGAGTTCAATTACATTATTCAAGGATTAATTTGGGATTTATTTTTCATAAATCTTTCTGTACATCCATCCTTGACGTTGTCTTCATGCTGGCACTGGTGGTAGGATGGCTGCATAACTTCTAGGTTTTGGATCCAGATCCAGCAACATGCCTATGAAGAAGGGAACACACCTCTTACAGTGGCTCTTTTAAGAGTACGAATATTTTCCCCAGAATCCCCCAGCACTTCTCCTAACATTTCATAAGACAGAACAGCCATACTCTTCTTGGAAAAAATCACTGCTAAGAGGTAATTTATTACCATGTGGCTGGACCATCCATTTGGGATAGATAGATGTTGGGGAGATAACACCCGTTTTCACTATATGATATTGCTCAGCACATGTAGCATTCTTCATTCCATTTATTTAATAAATATTCCTTAGGTGTCCATTATGTGTCACAAGAGCTATAGTAATAAACAATGTAGTCTTTGGCTTTGATCTCATGTAACTAACAGTCTACTGAAAAAGTAGATAGTTCTTAAAATTTTGGAAATAATTGAATGATTAAATTTTTAAAAATATTATTATATCTAACAAAATATGTACCATATGAGGGAAACTACAAAACTCTGATAAAAGAAATGTTTAAATAACTAAAAAATGAAAAGATACTCCATGTTTATGTGTAAAAGAGTCAATATTTGTCAAGATGTCAGTTCTTCCCAACTTGATCTATACATTCAATGCAATCCCAGTCAAAATCCCAGCAAGTTATTTTGTAGATATCGACACACTGATTCTAAAGTTTATAAGGAGAAGTAAAAGACTTAGAATAGCCAACACAATATGAAAGGAGAAAAATAAACTCTGAGGACTGACACTGCCTGACTTTAAGACTTACTATAAATCTATGGTAATCAATACGGTATAGTATTGTTGAGAGAATAAACAAATAGAGCAATGGAACATAATAGAAATCCCAGAAATATATCCACATATAGTCAATTGATCTTTGACAAATGAGCAAAGGCAATACAATGGATCAATAGTGTCTTCAACAATGGTGATAGAAAAACTGGACATTCATACGCAAAAAAAAAAAAAAGAATCTAGGTACAGACCTTAAATCCTTCACAAAAATTAACTCAAAATGGATCATAAACCTAATCATAAAACTATAAAACTCCTAAAAGATAATGTAGGAGAAAACCTAGATGACCTTGGCTATGGCAATGACTTTTAGATACAACACCAAAGGCATGAGCCATGAAAAAATAAATGACAAGCAAGACTATTAAAATTAAAAACTTCTGCACTCCAAAAGACACTGTTAAGAGAATGAAAAGACAAGCCACAGACTGGTAACAAATATTAGCAAAAGACGTATCTGATAAAGGACTGTTATCCAAAATGCAGAGAGAATTCTTAAAATTGAACAATAAGAAAACAAACATCCTGTCTAAAGAATGGACCAAAGACTTTAGTAGATACCTCACCAAAGAAGATATACAGGTGGCAAATAAGCATTTGAAAGAATGCTTCACATCATACGTCATCAGGGAAATTCAAATTAAAATAATGAGATGCCATTGCACTCCTATTAAAATGGCCAAAATCCAGAACATTGACAACACTAAAAACTGGTGAGGATGTGGAAAAATAGGAAATGAAGTGCAAAATGCCATTTTAGAAGACAGTTTGGCAATTTCTTACAAAATTAAACATCCTACCATATGATCCAGCTATCATGTTCCTTGGTATTTAGCCAAAGGAGTTGAAAACTATGTCCACACCAAAACTAGCACGCAGATGTTTATAGCAGCTTTATTCATAATTGCCAATACTTGGAAACAACCAAGATGTCTTTCAGTAGGTGAATAGATAAATAAACGGGGTAGTGGAATATTATTCACACTAAAAAGAAATGAGCTAATATGTCTTTTCATGAAAAGACATGGAGAACTTTACATGCACATTTCTAAGTGAAAGGAGCCAACCTTAAAAGACTATATACTATATGATTTCAATGATACAACATTCTGGGAAAGGCAAAACAATGGGTATAATAAAAAAAGATTAGTGATTTCAGGGGTTGGGGGAAGGGAGGGATGAACAATCAGAGCACATAAGATTTTTAGGGCAACAAAACTATTGTTTTTGTATAATACTATGGTGGACACATGTTATTATACATTTCTCAAAACACATGCAATGTACAATGCCAAGAGTAAGCCCTAATGTAAACTATGAACTTTGGGTGATTATGATGTGTCAATATAGGTTCATAAACTGTTATAAATGTCCCACTGTGGTGGAGATGTTGAAAGTGGGGAGGCTATGCATATATTGGGGCAGGGAGTATACAGGACCTGCCTAAAAAACAGTCTATTAAAAAATCCTAATTGGGAACATGAATTAGATGCTGGGATAGGAATATAGAAGGTGCGGGTGGGGGGCGCAGTCAGAGAAGGATTCCTTAGGGAAACGGCTTCAGACTGAGACACAGAAGGTGGTTAAGAATTGCCAGGCAAAGAGTATAGGTAACATGGGGTGACAGAGGGAGACGGAGGGCCAGTGTAGCCCTGGCTTATACTTATGTTGTCTATCCATATCCATCTTTTCTTTCTTCTTGGGTAGTAGGATGATTGTCTATATTCCGAGGCACAGATTCAGAAGAAGTGATGACCTTTTAGAAAAGGGGGAAGAAGTGATGACCTTTAAAGAAAATTGTCTAACCCAAATTTTTAGCTGGACATGTGCACCCGAAATAAAGATTACATTTCCCAGCCTTCCTTGCATCCAGCTGTGGCCATCCAATTAAACTTAACACATGGTGTGGATACAGGAAATGCTATTTGGTGCTTCTAGGAATATTAAGAGAGAGAGTACATGGACCCTTTGCCTCTTCTGCTGTGTCTTTTTTTTTTTTTTTTTCCTTCTGCTCAGAGATGCCACTTCGGACCATGAGGTTGAGGACACACACAGTGGAGCATCGAGATAGAAGAATCATGGGTCTCAGCCAACATATCCCTAGAACCCTAGAACTTTTATGTAAAAGAGAAATAAGCGCTCTCATTTAAGCCAGTGTTATTGATCTTTCCATCACACAAAAGACCTTAATTCCAACTAACTTCATAAGGAATGATTTGGGGAGGAGAAGAATATGGCATATTGCAGGAACTGGTATAGATGACTGGTGTAGAATTGGCAGGAGACTGGAAATGTTTCAAGATGAAGTAGGTATCATTTATACAAAGCCCTGTATGCCATGTTTAAAAATCTAGACATGATCCTAGAAGCAATGTGAAGATGTGCAAGAGTTTTAAGCACAGGAGGAAAAGGATAAAAATTCTTGTTTGAAAATGATTTCTCTAGCTACTGTATTAACAAAGGATTGCACGGGGACGCCGGGGTGGCTCAGTCGTTAGGCTCCTGCCTTCAGCTCGGGTCATGATCCCAGGGTCCTGGGATCGAGCCCCGCATCCGGCTCCCTGCTCCGCGGGAAGCCTGCTTCTCCCTCTCCCGCTCCCCCTGCTTGTGTTCCCTCTCTCACTATGTCTCTCTCTGTCAAATAAATAAAATCTTAAAAAAAAAGAAAGAAAGAAAGAAAAGATTGCACGGGTGGCAGGAGTAGATGTAGTGAGCCTAGTTAGGGAGCCATGGAAGTCACCCATGAAAGAGATTTGTTAGCTTAGACTCAGGAGGTTGGACTGGGACTAGAGAGGAAGAGGCTGACTTGAAGGCTACTACAGGGTGGAAAGAAAAGCCCTGGTAATGGACTGGGTGTAGAAGGTTGGGGAGAATGAGGAATCAGGCATGATGCCCAGGTTTCTGACTGGAGCATATGAGAGACTACTCTGTGCTAGGTTAGGGAATCCTCAAGGAAGAGTGGAAATAGGATATGTTGCCACTTTCTGAGTATGTTGAATTTAATGGTCCTATGAAAGATTCAAGGGGGAAGTGCCAAGTAACTAGTATCAAATTGAATACACTTATAAAGAAGACTTGTAAAGGGAAAGATTGATGGGAATTATAAACCTGGAAGTCACTGATTAGAGATAGTGAGTGAAGTCATGAGAGAAAATGGTGTGGACCTTCGTGTTTTTAGTCGCAGTGACCTTAAAGGTCTCCTCATTTCCTCAGTACAGCATAATATGTATGTAAAAATATCACATTTTAGGGGCACCTGGATGGCTCAGTCGGTTAAGCATCTGCCTTCAGTTCAGGTCATAATCTCAGGGTCCTGGGATTTAGCCCCCTGTTGGGCTCCCTGCTCCGCAGGGAGTCTGCTCCTCCCTCTCCCTCTGCCCCTTCCCCATCCCCTGACTCATGCACTCTCTCTCTCAAATAAATAAAATCTTTTTTAAAAAATTACACTTTATATATAATTTATAATTATGGTATATTCTGATGCTTAGGTAAACCTTCTGGTAAAATGTTTCTAAATTTCACTCATTTCATTGAGTTAAAGTTAATCATTATCCACAAACATTTTTGTTATAAATTTCACTCTAGATATTTTATGAGGTAGATTTTACTTGCTGCTGCAATCAAATTTTTGGTGCCCAGGGTGAACAATACCAGGCAAGCAACCTCCTTTCATAGAACTCTATGTTGCATTTTATAGAAAATATTAAAAATTGACAATTATCACTTGCTTCAAAAACTAAATCCTTACATAACATAAAATATTCTGGCTGTATGAAATAGAAAGAGGTTCAAGGGGCACCTGGGTGGCTCAGTCAGTTAAGCATCTGCCTTTGGCTCAGGTCATGATCCCCGAGTCCCGAGTCCCTGGATGGAGCAGCGCATCAGGCTCCCTGCTGGACGGGGAACCCATTTCTCCCTCTGCCCCTCACCCGGCTCTCGTGCTCTCTCTCACTCTCTCGCTCTTTCTCAAATAAATAAATAAAATCTTTAAAAAAGTGATTCATACATATAAAAAACAGATATTTAAGATTTAAGCCCCTATATTTTTGATTAAAGTAATGTTTAATGATCTTGAAACATTTGATTTGACACAGGAAGTGGTAAATTGGGAAGAGTCTAGGATTGGGAATCCAAAAATTCTGGATTTGAATCCTGGCTTGGTCACTTAATAATTCTATGACTTTGAGCAATTTACTAAATTTCCCTGAACCTAAGTTTCTTATTAACATTTATTCTTATAAATATTGTTACTATCTCAAAGAACTATTGTGACTTATAAATCCAGTATAATGCCTGGTCCTTAATAGATGCTTAATAAAAGAGAGCTACAATTTTCATTTATTTGCTTCTGGGATAATTTGAAGAGTAAATGTTATATTTTCCACAATATAGTCTTTTGTAGTTACCCTTAATCTGTTCATCTTGAGTCTCTAAAGTCAGACTAGATTTCAATATCAGCTTAATTAATCACAGAAAAGGATCAGCTTAATTGATCACAGAAAAGAAGGAAAACTTAAGTGTTTTGTGCAGAACTCTCTCTTCCAAAATAAAACTGTAAACAAATTTAATCTGTGTGTATTTGTCCAAACATGTAAAATGAATACAAAACAGCCTTAGATAAGCATCAATAAACAAGAAAGGCTCAAAAATTCAAATAATTATTTCAGATCTTAAGCGTAGTTCCATATGAAAGATTTTTTTTTGTTATTTTAAATAAAAAGCAGTGCACAAATGGTATCATTTGAAAATTGATTTGACTTCTTTGAAAATGCCATAGGGTCCCACAACATTTCAGAACCTGAAGGGCATTATCTCTCCCTGACAGGTAGAATGGGCTTAAATACATTTATTAAAACAAATGATTGTATGAAATATTAATCTTACTCTACTTAATTAACATGCTAATAGGTTAGTTCCTCACCTTTCCTCTTATACATAAATTACCCTTCAACCTGCTCATCATTTTTCATTTCCCAAAAATACAAAGAGTATTAATTACTTCTAGCCAAGATGTAGTCTTTTCTTTTTAATTCCCGTAATTGAAGTCATATTCAGACATAGTTCAACCCCTGTATTTAAACAAAGCATACACTGAATTCAGACAGAGATAAACAGTAAGTACATATTAAAATGAAAGGAAAAAAGAATTTTGAAATTTAAAATTATAAAATGTAGTATGTTGATTTATAGCCTTGAAGCTGTTCCTAGCCGCAGAGAAACTCTTTCTTTAAAGCCACACTTGGATCAGATTTAAGAGAACATGTTTGTTTTAAGTAACTTCCTTTGAAAAATCCAACTTCAAATGTTTTTTTTCAATACAGTGAAATGATAATAGAAAAAAATGATTCCATCGTCCCATTCGAGGTGAGAAAGAAAACAGGGAAACTGGTGTTGCAGATGCTTTGGTACATTTTCTAACTGAACTGTGATGTGTTGATAATCAATGGAGGGAGTGCATTTGACAAGTTAGCTTTAATCCCGTAAAAATGTTCAAAGAGGATAGGAAGCAAAGAATGCTGCATAATTCTTATAATTAGTAAACCGAAATTTGACTCAGGCTGCCTTTTATTGATTATAAGAGATAAGGTAGCTGATGAAATGATGGAGTAATCATCTGGCTCTTTAGTTTTATCTAAAAATCAGGCACTGCAATCAAAGTACAAATAAAAACAGACTGTCTTCCATTTTTCTCTCTTATTGGAATTCAGCTACTAAAACCATGGGTTTGTGAGAATCTGAGAAAGCACTGCCCAACTCAGAGGGATCTGAATCACCTTTGCTTTATCTTTGAGAAGATCCTCATTTAATAGAAAATTAATATGTGGCTGCTTCAAATGACCACTTCTTTGTGAATATGAAAATCTATTTAATTAATGGACCTTGACCTTTATGCATATGAAAACCCATATAGCTGAGCCAGGGATATGAATATACAAAATATTTCAATGAAAACTCCATTGTTTTAAAGAAAAACTTGCTGTATCTCTGAACAGGCATATTGCTATTTACTACTAGTTTTATTAGCACCACGCTCTAACCAACTGAGCTAACCGGCCAACTGCTTATTTACTACTAGTTTTAACAATTAAGTGGCAGCAAGCTAGTTTTTAAAATTTTACACATACATATACATATTTCACTTACTCTGATAACTTCTTTAAGAAAAATTGTCCCCAATTGGTCTTCATTTCATCCTATACTTTTAAAGCTAGAAAGAACACTAGACATCATCTAAATTCAACTCCATCTTTTATAATCAATAAAATTGAAGGCCGAGAAAATTGCATGTCTCGTCCAGCCTAGAATGCAGGATTCCCAAATATCAGGCCAATTCTCCACATCTGTAATTTAGACTAATCTGTCTTTTTTTTTTTTTTTAATCCTCTGCTATCCACTATTGTACTTAAGTTGTTAGAGAAAGAGAAATACTGGCCGGTTTCTCAAACTTATATAAAATAACCACAAGCTCAAGGTCCTGCCCTTGGTTTTCAGATTTAAAAAGTCAGGATTTTTAGATCATTCAGGTGTCACCTCTCAGAGGGAGCTTCCTTTTTCTCCTAATACAAAGGAGCTCTCCCATCAATAGCAATACTCCTCAAGTGACTCTACCCTTCTGCTCCTACTCGGCTTTTTCAAAGCAATTATTAGTATGTAACCTTTATTATTCAAAAGGCTATTCTGAGCATCTTTGGAAAAGTCTATTGGTGCACATGTTCACAAATTTCTCTGGTTAAGAATCTCTAATATAAAGTATGATAATTACTGGTTTGTACAATGTTTGTTTCGGCTTTCTCATATGTTTTTATCATTTCCATT
The DNA here is from genome assembly GCF_003265705.2 of Callorhinus ursinus. Taxonomy (NCBI): domain Eukaryota; kingdom Metazoa; phylum Chordata; class Mammalia; order Carnivora; family Otariidae; genus Callorhinus; species Callorhinus ursinus. Next base: position 24,112,308 of record NW_027397076.1, read on the forward strand.
GCTCACCATTCCTCTCTGCATATCAGTGTTCCTCCTGGTGAGTTCCTTATTCTTGATACATGCCATAGATATTCCTCTAGTAAAGGTCTCTGATCAATAAAGGATGTTACTCTTTGAAAACATCTATATTTCATCTTTTCTTTTTGAAAAAAAATTCACTGGGAATATAATTCCAGAATGACAACTTTCTCTTCACATTTTGATAATTTACCTGGATTTCTTGATTATGTTGAGAAATTCTTTGTTGTTATTGAGAAATTGCCTGTCGGTCTAATTGTAGTTCCCTTATAAGTAATCTCTCTTCCTCCTATTTTTAAGGTCTGTTCTTTGTCTCTGGTATTTGATATTTTCACTCTGTTGGTTCTAGGTGTGGATTTCTTCTATTTATCCTACTATATATTGGGGCGGGGTGGTGCTTCTTGAATCTGGGACAAGAAGTCAGGGACAGTCATTTTCTAGTTGACTACTCCGTTTTCTAATGTCTATGACAATGATGTCATATAATACACCCTCAATAAAAGTTTAGAATGGATACATGTCAGGCACTGTGCTACTTGCTACAAATAGAAGAGTGACCAATATATAGTAAACACGATCCCTGCTTTCAGGGAACTTACCGCTGAGAAGATGAATAATAAAACAGGAAGTTTTACCTATAGTAAATATGGCAAGCAATGCCTTTTTTAAATTCTTTTTTTACTTTGTCAATTAATTTTTTCTGGGGCCAGTGAGGCAACTAGTTTGCAGTTTGCATTGCTCTATAAATTAACAGCAATGACTGTCATTGCAGTTGACCTCCAAATATTTGATGGTCAGTATTATCAAATCATTTGTTGTCTTTCCTATTTGAGATTGCTCTCACCTCCACACTCTATGTCAGTGTTGTATATACAACACTCGAGACACACAATAGACTTACAATTAATGGACCTCACTATTGGTGACATCTAAGCATTAACGTTATGATGGGGATGTTACAGAGGCCACTTATAAGACCTATGATAAGTATGGGGTTGGTTTCCACATGAAAGATTGACATTCATTCAGTTGCTACCACGGTTTTCATATCTTCAATTTGATTGAAAACTTGCTCACACACTACAACAGGTACATATTAATGGCCTCATGAATATTTGGTAAATAGATGTACTGATGCTCTATTGCTATCACACTGTAAATACCACCCAAGGACAGGTGAACTGCATTCAGTTCTCTGCTGTTCGTAAGCAGTCTTTTGGTTAATAGTGTACTGCCCAAGTAGCAGAATTTGGAGTGTTTAATCCGACATTGTTGGCGCAATACTTTGGCTGTGTTCCAGTACTTGTTTTCTTCTAGCAAGCTTAAAATCAATAATAGGAGGTTTAATTCTGGAATCATCTCAGTACTGAAACTGAAGCTGACTGCTCTATAATGACAAATGTCACCTTTGTCCACTTCTTTACTTACCTTTTAGGAAACAGTGCTTGAGAGTGTGTATTTTATATGGATAGTGTCTATACAATTTACAACTGTCTTTGCATATGAACCACAGTTACTTGTAGAGCTGTTCAATTTTTTTCTTGTTTGTTTCCACAGAAAATTTGTGCCCCAGGCTCGGGATATTTTTCTTCTTTCCCCATTCATGGCACTATTTAGAATACCAAGGATGTTTGCCATGATAAGAGGATTCCAACAAGGACTTGTCATAGGCAATTGCATGCAATTTGGTTGAGTATGAGGTTGTGTGTGTGGATTTTGTCCTTGACATAGTGTCTCTGCTAAATTACTGGCAATCGTTTGTGGCTGTTATGACTGTTCAGGAATATCAAACCCTAAAATACATTATACTCTTCTTTTTGACGTCTGGAGCACCCACAGGAGACATAGTATATACTTTCTAAATTATTCTTTCCTTTTCGGACCCTTTTCTTGTCTCAAGTGATCTCTCTTATTTCCTTTCTCATCTCTCTGTTTCTTATTCTCAGCCTTAACTGTATTTTCTTCCTCACAAGGAAAAAGGTTTTTCCCTTCATGTTTTTTGTTTGTCTTTCCACAAAGACCAAGTGCTATGAGATAGTATTTTCCAAGAATGACCTAACCTGATTTGAACCAAGTAACTTCATCTCTCTTGTCTTCTCTTATGTGAGCTTCAGTGGACAGTTTCCTCCAGAAATCGCATATATTTTCCTGACATTATTATTCTTCACTCCTTTAGTGTTAAAATGAATGTCTGAATGGAGCACTGGGTGTTATATGCAAACAATGAATCATGGAACACTACATCAAAAGCTAATGATGTAATGTATGGTGATTAACATAACATAATAAAATTTTAAAAATGTAAAAAAATAAAATAAAAAAATAAAATGAATGTCTAATAGTAATATAAATAGTAATATAAATAATTACAACTTATCTTGTCCCCATAATTTTAACAGAAATTATCTGATTTAAGTAAGCACATATGCATATATTTCTTGGAAATTTTAAATACGATTTGTATCTTCCCTTTCTTATTATATGAATAACTGGCCTTTTAAAAATATCTGCATAGCACTTTCCTAAATCCAGAATTAGTTTTCATAATACCTGCTAGCCAGTGCTCATCAAACTTTAATGTACATATGACTCACCTGGGAATCTTGTTAAAATACGGATTCTGATTCAGGACATCTGAGGAAGGCCTGAGATGCTGGATTTTTAACAAGCTCCCAGGGGGTGCCGATGTTACCAGTATGCATTGCTCTTTGAATGGCAGAGTGCTAGATAGTAAAAGCTACAAAGAGCAAAGACCTAGACTACCTTGTTCACCCCTACACCTGTTTTATCTACTATAGTGTCTGTTACATACATAGTTTTCAATAAATATTTATTAAGATAATAATGAACTCAGTGAATCATGCACACAGCACTATGAGGCATTCCTGGTAGGCACTATTGTTCCCATTCTACAGAAGTTTCAAAAAGTAAAGTGATTTGCCTGTGGGTTACCCAGTAGCAGAAGCATGGTTTAATCTGATTGTTTAGTTTTTATTAATGAAGGAAAGTAACTGCTCCATTCCCATTATCTGCTTACTTATTTTTCTCTTGAAGATGCCAGAGGTTCCAGTGATTTTGATGTAAGTAGCTCTGCATTTGAATTCCATGAGTTGCAGATGACGTTGTCAAGGAGGAATCAAATTTATCATTGAAGTGCTTCTATACCCACTCATGTACAAACGCTCTTGTAAAAGTCTACCTGCATTTTCCCAGAGATTAGTTGTGCCTGTTGCTCTTTGAATGGTAAAATTTGGGAATATCATTTAGGAAGGAGGAAGATTTAAGATTCTAATTTAAAAACCAGGATTCTTTGAACATCACCACCTCACTCCTCGTAAAAAAAAAAAATTCACAAAGCACAAAAATTCAAGAATGTAATCACCTTGTTAAATTTGGAGTTGCAAAGACAATGTAATCAAGAAAGAACATGAAGTTATTCTGTCAAGATTGTGATTTAGGGGCTGCTATTAGCAACTTCTGAAGTGGTGGGAGTAAATCATTTTCAAATGTTGGAAGCCAATTAACTGTAATGAAATATAGTTGAATAACAATTAGTAATTCTACTTCAAAGTATAGTAATGGATAGAAAATAAACTTTCCAAAGAAGCACATTCATTGTGCAATTCTTTAAAAAAACACTTTAATTGTCAGATCCCTTTTGAGTCAAGGTGTTCTAAATCATCTTTTAGCAGGAATTCTGACAGCTGGGGAAAATCCACCTGCTGAGTTATTACCTTTTAATTACCCAAATAAAGAACAAAGTAGAAAGCATGACAAACTTGGATAGAAAAAAAAGAATATAAAATGAAGAAAGATATTACTCATACGTTGTAAGATTAACTTAACTCTCCTGTGTACATGAGAAGAAAACCATGTTTATTATTTACAATGCTCCTTACCCCCTTTCCATAACTCCCTAAGGAAAACATCTCAAGGAAACTCATTTGCCCTGCTGAGCAGAGTGGCAAGATAATTTTGGAGAGTGCAGGGGTGTTGAGAGTCAAGAAGAGAAATAAGCCATTGCTAAATTGTTCCAAATGAGAAAAGGAAGTGTGGCCTCTGAGAGGAAGGGTGGAGAAGCCTGAAGATTGGAGTTGTGGAAACAGATGTGACAGCTGCCAAGGACAGAGAGTAGAGGTAATTAAGATGAATTTTAAGAAAGTTTGACAAGGTGAGAGGTCTTGTAAGCCCCATTTCCTTCCAGTCTAGGGTTTCTCAAGCTGAGCATATTGACACTGGGGACTAGATAGCTCTTCACTGTGGGACATTCCAACGCATTTTATGAGTTTAGCAGCAACTGTTAGCCACTAGAGACAATAGCATTCCCCCAATAATTTTGACAACCAAACTGTCTCCAGACATTGCCAAATGTCTCCTGGAGGGCAAAATCACACTCACTTGAGAATCACTGATCTAATCTAAAACTTTTTTTTTATTTAAGAGGGAGAGAGAAAGCGGGGAGGGGGGTGGAGGGAGGGGAGGGAGAGAATCTCAAGCAGACTCTGAATTAAGTGCAGAGCCCAATGTAGGACTCGATCTCAGACCCTGAGATTGTGACCTGAGCTGAAATCAAGAGCTGGACACTTAAGCTACTGAACCACCCAGGCACCCCCTAATCTCAATCTTTTGACAAAACTCTACATTAATGTCTGTGCTTTCAAGTTCAGTAGGTATACGTGTAATGCATTAATTTACCTTAGTGTTCTCATTTGTTTGTTTCCTTGAATGTGCAGATTGGTCTCAGTGCAACCCAAAGCAAAGGCAGAGGCTTCCAAGTGCGTCCCAGGTCAATACAGACTAACCCTTGAGGGTTTCTGTCTAGATATATGTGCTCTAAATGAAGGTCCAGCTGCAACTGGATTTGCAAGTTGAATTTTCAACTTAAGAATTGAGTCAAAATTCTATCCTTATAATGACTGTGAAGGGCGAGTCAGTGGACATTGAACTGACAACAGGTGTAATGACAGATCACGTCAAATTTAGAATAAGATTGCAGAAAACCCCCCTCAATCACTTTTTCAGTTTTCAGAGGTGACAGGTTTAATATAGTGTTCAACACCGGGCATTTCCATTAAAAACACAGAAGCATACAATGCTATAAAATATTACTCTAATGAAATAATCCAAGAGAATACATGTGAAATTCTAGACAAGAAATTGCATTTTTACCCAGTCTCTCCAGACATGATGTGTCTTAATAAATTATGGTATTTCCTAAGGATGCCTGGGTGGCTCAGTCAGTTGAGCATCTGATTCTTGGTTTCTGCTCAGGTCATGATCTCAGCGTCAGGAGACTGAGCCCTGTTTCAGGCTTCACACTCAGCAGGGAATCTGCTTGAAGAGTCTCTTCCTCTGCCCCTCCCCTTACTGGAGGGCAAGAATGCTCTCTCTTTCTCTCTGTCTCAATAAATAAATAAATATTTATTTATTATAAATAAATAAATCTTAAAAAAAATATGTTATCTCCTGGAAAAGGAAGATTAAAAAAAAAGATCAGCAGATAAGCAGTAAGCAGATGTGTGCTAGTAAACATTTTATAACGGCTTTCATAACAGAAAACACTGATTTGTAACATATATTTGCCAATTTCTTTGGTGTAAATACTCCCACTATGGCCAGTTTCAACACTGATGTTTTCACTAGCATGATGTCACTAAAGGCCAGGCTGGGAATAGTTGCTCACAATTGGCTCTCTTGAGTCAACAGGTGCAAGCTCCCACAAACCACTAGGTATGAAGCATAAATGTGTGAACTGGTCCAGAGCCTTGCTCTGTTTACCTGCTCAAAAAGTGATCCCTTGGAGAGAGAACTATCTGGAGGCCATGACGTATCTTATCAAGGAAGTTTTGAAAAAACTGATCTACAAGCCTCCTTGTCATTTCAAATACAGTGTTACCCTATGACCCGGCAGTTTCACTACTAAGTATTTAACCCCAAAGACACAGATGTAGTGAAAAGAAGGGGCACATGCACCCCAGTGTTCATAGCAGCAATGTCCACAATAGCCAAACTGTGGAAGGAGACGAGATGCCCTTCAACAGATGAATGGATAAAGAAGATGTGGTCCATATATACAATGGAATATTACTCAGCCATCAGAAAGGATGAATACCCAACTTTTGCATCAACATGGATGGGACTGGAGGAGATGATGCTAAGTGAAATAAGTCAAGTAGAGAAAGTCAGTTATATGGTTTCACTTGTTTGTGGAACCTAAGGAACAGCACGGAAGACCATAAGGGAAGGGAGGGAAAATTGAAGGGGGCAGAAATCAGAGAGCGAGATAAACCATGAGAGACTCATGGTTTTATGATCTGGCTCAGACTGACTACAAACCTTGGGGCTCTGGAAAATATTTATTTTGGTATGCAACATTTATATTTAGTATGTTATACACCTAAAACACTAAAACCTGAAAATAGACACATACATGGAATAGTACCTTCTGAATCATGATTAGAACATAAATCTGAAGACTGTATTGGTATATCAAGTCTTACAAGTAGACAAGTAAAAGGGATGACTTAGAATTTATAGGATTTGAGTACTATAATTATTTGGGAACTCAATGCCCCAAAGCTCTATGTCTATAGAAGAAAATTGCACTTCATTTAAAAGAGCTTAAAGATGGAGGCATGTGTGGGTTCTTATATTTATAAGCATATATAAACACTAGAGAGAGATTTGCTCTGAACATTTATACAGACTCAAAAGATTTTGTAGCAAGATTAGGAAGGTTATGTGGGGTACAGTTTGAAGGATTGGAAATGACTGGAACAAGTCAGAATAAGTGAAGTATAAGCACATTGGCATGAGTGACTGCAAAAGCTTAGGATTCTCCAGAGCCTACATAGCTCTAACAGATTAGTGAAGTCAAATCAGAAAGAAGAGGGAGAAAAAGAGAAAATGTTTGGGCTGAAGTAATAAGAAAATCACACAAAGCACCAGAACAGTAGGCTGATGTAGGCCTGCTTTGGCGACCCAAGGTTGGCTTCTTGACCACTGAGGTCCCCAGGTTGGGGAAACAGTTTCCAACCCAAGCCAAGGGCTCCTCCGAGCCAGCCTGGCCCCTCAAAACTGCATTAAATGTGATGAAGTATGATGCAACAAGATCACCATGATCGCCCAGGCACTGTTCACCTAGAACCAGACCACAAGGCTGTCAGGAAAAAGTTTAAGAAGTAACCTGATATTGGGACGCCTGGGTGGCTCTGTCGTTGGGCGTCTGCCTTCGGCTCGGGTCGTGGTCCTGGGGTCCTGGGATGGAGCCCCGCGTCGGGCTCCCTGCTCGGCGGGGGTGCTCCTTCTCCCTCTCCCGCTCCCCCTGCTTGTGTTCCCTCTCTCGCTGTGTCTCTCTCTGTCAAATGAATGGATAGGGTCTTTAAAAAATAATAATAATAAATAACCTGATATTGCTCAACATTTGGGAGATGGAAATTCTCCCAGATTTCATAGAAAGTAACTCTGAGAAATACCATCCAATCCCTATTGAAGATATAGGTGAAGCTAAGAGCTAATGTGGGCAGTTATTATACTCAGTCCCATTGCAATTCTGATACCAATGGATTTGCCTGCGTCCCAGGGTCAGTCTATGCTATATAATAACATTCCTGGAGGTTTCAGTGATAAAGTGGGGAGTGGTTGGACTATTTGTCAGAATACATAGTACACCCCCCTGAAGGAAGTTTAAGAAGTTTTTTCACTAAAGAAGCTATGATGGAAAAAATATTTATGTTACATACCTAAAATTAAAAATACATTTTATTGCAACTTACCACACATACACACAATTGAAGCAAAACTTTTACAAAACAAAATTTATTTATTTTCTGATCTATTCTGTTGCATGCAAAACACTGGTCTTACCCGTTACATGGATCTTAGGATCCATTAATGGGTGAATACCTACATTTCGGAAACTACGTTATATAGAACATCTTATTTCAAGGTTAATTGATCCTATTTCTATGTGATAAAAGATTACATATATACAAAGAGAAAGAAGCAGGAAAAATTAATGTAAATTAGATATTGTAAATACCTCAAAATTTGAAGAGGTTTTCAGCTAATTCAGGGTGGGGTATAGTTCTAGCTGTACAGTCATATCATCTACAGATAATAATAGTTAAGTATTTAAAGACGTAACTAAGGTAAAATTAGGTCTAATTCAATATCACTGGTGTCCTTATAAGAAGAGATTAGACCACAGACCCACAGACAGAGAGGAAAGACCATGTGAGGACACAGTGAAAAGACAATCACAGCAAGCCAAGGAGAGAGGTCTCAGAAGAAGCCAACACCTTGATCTTGGACTTCCAGTATCCAGAACTGTGAGAAAATAAATTTCTGTTCTTTAAGTATATTCTTATGGTCAAAAAAATCTAGGCTTGAAACTTGGTTTCAGCACAAAAAAGTTTTGTAAAATTGGCCATGTTACTTGAGCTTTCAAATACCTTGAGTTTCAAAGGATCAATAATAATAATACCTACTAAAAAGGAGTCATGAGAAAATATACCTGATGTACTCATAGTAAATTTAGTTACTATTAAAAATTGTTACATCATTGGGGGCGCCTGGGTGGCTCAGTTGTTAAGCGTCTGCCTTCGGCTCAGGTCATGATTTCAGGGTCCTGGGATCGAGCCCTGCATTGGGCTCCCTGCTCCGCGGGAAGCCTGCTTCTCTCTCTCCCACTCCCCCGGCTTGTGTTCCCTCTCTCACTGTGTCTCTCTCTGTCAAATAAATAAACAAAATCTTTAAAAAAATAAAAATAATTTTTACATTTTTTGAATGCTACTTGAACACATCTTAGATGCATAAAAATATATCATGAGGTCCAATAATTTTACCCAACAGAAAAAAAAATGCAGACACAGATACACACCACCAAATACTGTTCACAGTGTGTTTTATATTAACATAGAGTTCAAATAATCCAGGTATTTAAAGTTAGAGTAATAGTAAGTAAATTGTGATATAACTATAGATAGAATATTTTATAGTTTTTAAAAACACTGTAATAATATTTATTACACATTAAATGAAAACAACAAAAATTAATATAGATGATCTTAACAAAATAAAATATACCTAGAAAAAAGATTAAAAGGGTATAGAGTATGCCAAGTTATTAATAGTGGCTGCCTTTCCCTAAAAGTATAATGGATGGGATTTTTTTGTCTTCTCTACTCTTCAGTATCTATTTTTATTACTTTACTATTTCTCCTTTTATACATGTATAGACAGATATGCATACAGATACAAATATATTTGTCTATACATCTAATCTCAGTTTTAAAAGAAAACTCAGAGGTACAAACAAAATTCCCAGTAGAAGCATTGACATGGTCTCTATGCCCTTCCAACATTTGAAAATGTGAGCTCTCCAAAGACAAGCAATATATATTTAATAATCTCTTTTATTTATTTTTTATTAAAGATTTATTTATTTGAGAGAGAGAGAGAGAGCATGAGCAGGAGGGGCAGAGCGAGAGGGAGAGAGAATCCCAAGGAGACTTGATACTGAGTGCAGAGCTCGACACAGGGCTCGGTCTCACAACACTGAGATCATGATCTGAGCCAAAACCAAGAGTCAGGTGCTTAACAGATTGCACCACCCGGGTGCCCCTTAATAATCTCACTCTGTTTTTTTTTTTTTAAGATTCTATTTATTTATTTGAGAGATAGAGACAGATAGTGACAGAGATAGCAAGAGAGAGCACAAGCGGGGAGGGAAGGAAGAAGCAGGCTCACGCCGAGCAGGGAACCCGATGTGGGGCTCGATCCCAGGACCTGGGATCATGACCCAAGCTGAAGGCTGACCCAGTGGACTGAGCCACCCAGGCCCCCCTTAATAATCTCTTTTAAGTCACATAGGACTCAGTAGCACTTGGGTAGCTCAGTCCTTAACGGACTGAGCTCAGGTCTGCCTTCAGCTCAGGTCATGATCCCGGGGTCAGGGGATCAAGCTCCACATTGGCTCCCTGCTTAGTGGGGAGTCTGCTTCTCCTCCCCCTCTACCCCTCCCCCCACTCGTGCTCTATCTCGTTCTCTCTCTCTCAAATAAATAAATAAAAATCTTTAAAAAATCATGCAGGACTCACCTCAGTGAAATATCCTGAGTAGTTGTTAATAAGTGATTGAATATATGAATATGAGTATGACTATACAAATAAGCAAGTACTTGTGGTATAGATCTGATAAAGTACTACTGTAAAGGATTCTTAGAGCTTGCCTGATACGGGTCATGTTAATCCAAAAGGGTATGTTTAGGAAAAGAATAGATTGGGGCACCTGGGTGGCTGAGTCAGTTAAGCTAAAAGACTTTGATTTTGGCTCAGGTCATGATCTCATGCATCAGGCTCCATGCTGGGCAGGGAGTCCGTTTAAGATTCTTTCTCTCTCTCTCTCTCTCCCTCTGCCTCTACCCCCACCTCAAAAAATAAAAATAAAGCGTACAACTCACTTATTATTAAAAAAAGAAAAGGGATATATGATACATGCATTCTTAGTCTTTTGAGATTTAAACATGCTGTGTTAATAGAAATTAAAATATTTTCTAATATTTTTATGACATTTATAAATTAGTTCAATGCAGAATATATGTGTGTAGATAATGAACTCTTCAAATGTTGAGCTTTTTAAATGGCTCTTTAAGATGGAAACCTATCACTGAACTTTTCTATCAGTGACACATTATGCAGTGATAGCAAAATAAATAAGAAGAGAAAAATAACATTTGAAATGAACCGCAACTTTTAAGAGACTGGTACCATTCAAGATATGAATTTTCATATTGAACTGGTAATAATGACCAACATGTTCTGCATTCTTTTAGTTGATATGAATGTCATTCTAAAGAGGTCAGGAGAAAATGCATTAAAATCCTCTATAGATCAGTTAGACTTCTTTGCTCCATGGCCACAGACTTAATTATTACACTAACAAACATATGCCATTAGGCACAAGAAGACTAGGTAAAAATTTATGATAGATTTGCATAGCATCTTTCTTACCACTGGGAAACAACGTAGATTTTTAAGCAAACAATGTCTTGAGCAGTATGATAGATTATATGGGAAATTCAAAAGAAATATAAAAGTTATTTCTTCTTGTTTCTGATTCATATCTTACTGCATCAGCAAGAAGTCCTAGATCAATCTCTAAAAAATAATAATAGTATCATTAAATTAACAAATATCAAAATTTTGATCCATAATTTCTTAATGAGGTAGAGAAAAAGAGAATCCTTATATATTGCTAATCTAAGTGTAAACTGGTGGCATTAAATCTCTGTGGCATTTTCTGTTCCAACTAAAATGCACATAGCTTTTGCCATAGCAATCTATTTCTAAATATTCTGTGTACAGATATATGTGCATTTGTGAAATTATACACACACACGAACATACACGAATATTCAGTGCAGAAGTGCTATAGTCTTATTGTGTACCCTTTTGGTTGTCAGTTTTGTCATCATCTCTGGCTCCATGAAGGGGGACCTGCACAACTGGAAGCTCACAGAAGGACTACATACAGGCTGAACTCAATGGCTTGGGCCCTCTGGGCTTTGGTGGAATCGTGCCTTTTGGCTTTGAGGGGATTCTCCGTGGAGTAGCTATCTGTTTCTATGCTTTTATAGGTTCGAGAATATCGTTACCACAGTTAAAAAAGCCCAGAATCCCAAGCGTTCCATCCCCAAGGGCATTATGATTTCACTGCTCATCTGCTTTTTGGTGTATTTTGGTGTCTCTGCGGCACTTACACTCATGGAGCCTTACTACCTGCTTCGACCTGGGAGCACCTTGTCTGAGGCATTTCTCCATATTGGCTGGGCCCCTGCCTACTGTGTTGTAGCTTTTGCAACTTTCTGAAGTATTTTTGTCAGCATCTATCAGGGCTTTATGCTCCCCATACGGTGGGTGATAGACATGATGGCATTGGATGGCATCCTGTTCCCTGTGCTTGCCAAGAAATGTACCCACACATACACCCACATTTTGTTCTCTGGGATCCGTTGTATTGTTTCAATCATGCTACTCTTTTTTGGATTCGCTGATCTCTTGGACCTCAGGTCTACTGTGACCTGACATCTTATTCCCTGGTAGCTTTTTGTGTTGTCATCATCAGGTATCAGCCTGAGTGGACGAATGAAGAAAACGAAGCACAGGTGCAGGAGGAGAATGGGGGAAATGAAGCGCAGATGCAGGAGAGTGGACCTGCAGCAGAGAAGCTGACTCTACAGGGACTCTTCTTTCCAGGCAGCCCCACCCCCACTCCACTCTCTGGCAGGGTTGTCGTTGTTTGCTCCTCCCTGCTTGCTTTGCTGCTGACTCTTCTCTGCCTGGTGCTGGCCCAGTGGCCAGGTCTGCTCTCTGGAGACTCAGTGTGGATCACAGTGGTTGTGCTGCTCCTGGTGCTCATCGCTGGGATCACTGGGGTCATCTGGAGACAGCCACAGAGCTCCACTCCCCTTCCCTTTAAGGTCCCTGCTGTGCCTGTCCTCCCACTCCTGAGCATCTTTGTGAATGTTTACCTTATGATGCAGATGACAGCTGCCACGAGGGCCCGAGTTGGTGTCTCCATGCTGATTGGGTTTGCTGTCTACTTTGGGTATGGGATCTGGCACAGCCTGGGACCTTAACCCCACTTAAGGGCCCAAACTGTAGACCTTGAACTCAGCAGTGCCTGTACATATTTGGTTTGACATCATCACACCTGAATGCAGTCTGGTTCCCCTACACAATAATGGGGAGTACTCTTGAGTGTATGGAAATCTAGGGCTCCTATGAGATATTGGTGGGGGAACACTAATAGAGCTCTGTATTTATGGTACGGTGAAGGATGTGTCTTGGCTCTTTTTCCTTTTTTTTTTATATTCTACTTTTCAATTGTGTCTATAGCCGCTCGCTGGCTTTTACAAAATTAGTGTTAAGAGAAAATTGAAAAAGTGAAAAAAAAAATAAATAAATAGAAAAAAATAAAAGAAACCCCTGGGGCGCCTGGGTGGCTCAGTCGTTAGGCATCTGCCTTCGGCTCAGGTCATGATCCCAGGGTCCTGGGATCGAGCCCCACATCGGGCTCCCTGCTCCGCGGGGAAGACTGCTTCTCCCTCTCCTACTTCCTCTGCTTGTGGTCCCTCTCTCGCTGTGTCTCTCTCTGTCAAGTAAATAAATAAAATCTTAAAAAAAAAAGAAACCCTTTATAAAAGAGACCCCAAAGAGCTCCTTTGTCCCTTCTACTATGCGAGGACACAAGGAGAATTCTACAACCCAGAAGCAAGCATGCTGGCACCCTAATCTTGGAATTCCAGCCTCCAAAACTGTGAGAAACAAATTTCTGTTGTTTATAAGCCACCCAGTCTGTGATATTTTGTTGTAGCCATCCAAATGGATGAAAACAAGCAATTTTATAATGAAATATTTAAAGCCACTGAAATATCTATTAATATAGGATTAATTAATACAATATTGCAGCCCCCTTCAATGAGACACTATGCAGTCATAAAAAGAATGAGGAACTCTCCACTTATTATTATAGATGTAAGATATATTGAAAAATGATGAAAACAAAATCTCTAACTTGTAGAAATAAAAAGAACATGCACATTCACCCGGATTCTGTAGAATACCTCTGAAGATATGAAGAAACAGATGATAACAGAAATCCCCAGAGAGAGGTACAGAGCAGCTGGGGAAGAGAAGTGAGACAGAAATTTGTTTTTCTCTGTATACACTCCTATGCTTTTGACTTGTGTTAACATGTGTACCCCATACCAAGTAACTCGAACTATAAATTACTAAAGATGTTAGTGATTATCCTATTTTTATAATTCAAAAAAGAAAGGATTCAGATGTTTTAATAACTCCTATGGCACAGAGTATAAGCATCGCAACACTGAATAATAACTTGAAGAACTACTTCACTTCAGGTCAACAAAATTGTATTAGGCACCCATTATGTGATAGACTCTTACATACTAGGAGTGCTAGAGATGTGTTGTGTCTTCATCGGAGAGCTAAGAATGTTCCAGGAAATGAGAAAAACACAAAAGAGAGACAGCTCTATATTAACAGAGTCTAAGTAGCCCACTGTCTATCTAATATTGAAAATATGCTATCCTTAATTATTACAAAATGTGAACTGTCCAGAGCCATATTTCTTAAGGCATTTAATTTGTGTTACCCACACGTTTTCATTAATTCCAAATGACTATATAAATGAACAAATATTATTTTTATATATCCTTACTTCTCTTTAATAATTATTTTTAATATAAGATTAATCATCAAGATTAATCATGATGTGATGCTAGATCTTATGTAAAAATAAATAAGATCACAGTGTAATAGGAAAGACCAAAAATAAGTAAATTACTTCACACTAAAACTGATGGCAATTTACCAGCATATTAGTACTTAGGCTTTTACGAGTGAAAAATTAATCAGAAGGAATACGATTGTTTATTTTTTTAAGGGTATGAGAGTAAAAGATGAATGGTGTGAAAAACTGATAGTCATTAAATACCTTACTAATTAAAACTCTTCCACAACTTGCTATATGAACAACTACTAAAGTAGAATTGGACTGGGTCTAATTAAGAATTTCTCTTTTTATGGTTCTTCATAGATGCATGGTTTTAAAGAATGAAGACTGTGATAATAAGCAAATTGCCAATTGTTATTTTAATCATGCCAATCTTTGCATAATTGGTAACAGCCTTAGACACATTATTGATAAGAAATGTCAAGAAATGCCTGTTGCTTTCATTTCCTCAATACTTTCAGGTTGCAAAATAGTAAAAAGTCATAATAAATGGGCTGATTTTTTTCAAGTAGTATTTACAGTTACACAGTAAGGACCATGAAGATGCTAAGTAAATGAAACTAACAAATTTCTTGCCCTTAATAGAGAAGTCATTCTAGCGGGTGAGTCAAACAATAAATAAGGGAATAAAACTATGATCAAGTTAGAAGTTACGGTAAGTGCTGTGAAGGAAAAAGAGCAGATGGTAGTAAAATGCAAAAAGAGGTGAGAAAGTACAATCCATAGAGTAAAGTAAGTCATCTCGGAGAAAAAGAGATCAGAATTGAAACTACGCTGAAGCTTTATGGTCAAGAGAGAGAGCGCCATGATGATACTGGAGATGTAGGAAGGGACAGATCATGCCAGTACTTGGCTTTCATGTGAGATACAAGAGGAAGTCAACAGAGGCTCTAAGAATGAAGGTACCATGATTGAATTTATATTTTTCACACATCGCTCTTGGTTCCATTTTGGGACTAGGTTGGAATGGGACAAACACAGAAGTAGGGAGAGCACTAAGAAGGTTCTTACAGGGCTCCAGGAAAGGTATGGTGGTGGACGAGGGTGGTAGCCTTGGGAATTAAAAGCTCCGAATGTAATTGCTGATGGATTAGATGCAGATAATGAAGAAGAGGAAGAAACCAGGCAATACTCCTAGATTTCTACTTGAGCAAGTCGGTGAAATGTGGTGTTATTAAAAAAAAAAAAATAGGAAGAATAGGTTTGTTTTTTATTATTATGTTACGTTAATCACCATACATTACATCATTAGTTTTTGAAGAATAGGTTTTGAGAGCAGAGGGCAGTCAATTGTGTGAGTTTGAAGTGCTATAAGATAACTAAATGATTCCACATAGGAAGTTGGATATGCTAAGAGGAGAAAGTTGAGATATAGATACTGTTGCAGGACCACTTGTATTTATTCCAATAATCAGCTGACATGTCTTTCTTCCCAGCTACAATGAGAGGGCTGATACATTTCTTGTTCATCATTGCTCCCCAAATTTCTGATACTCACTTTTAATAAAAGTATAAGTGAATGAATTATATGTCCTTAAACCCCAGGCTTGAGCATGCACATTTTTCATTGTGCCATGTAAGAATTAATAACCTTAACAATATTTAGCCCTTTTTTATGTTCCCAAACAGCTGTATCAACTCCTAAAATTGACATTCAGATCTGGAAAATATTTTAAAAGTCACCTAATAAAACTCCTCTTTTCACAGGTTAGGAAACTGGGGCTCAGACAAAGAGTTAATCAAGATTACAGTTGTTAGTATCAGAGTTGAAACTAGACCCAAGTTTTCTTACTCCACAACTGGAGATCATTCTATATCCTTCTGATCAAAACCCAGCAAAAATGGTTCAACTAGTTTGCATGGCATAGATATAACTAGAAGTTTCACAGAAAATCACAAACACCATAAATTATAAACTTGCTTAGAAAACAAATTCTCAAATGTGGAATACTAACACACTACTTTTTAATTTACTCACTCAAAGGACTTCATAAATTAAAGAGAAAAAAAGCCACATACACACTACATGACTAAATGTTCTTTGGTTTCCAAGGAATTCTCTCAGCAGACCTTCAAGTAGAGACATTTATGATGGAAGATGAAGTCACTTTTAAAAAGAAAACATTGGTTCTTTTGAATATATGGAAAACCAAATGTGTGTCAATATGCTGCTGAGTCAATCAGACCACAGTAACCATACCAGAATATTCCTCAGTGTTCTCAGACTTCTGAATACCTATTCCATTTTCCCATATTAAAAATATGCCTCAGTGACAACAGCAATAAAAATGTGTACAACAGAAACATGGCCACACTCTAGAGGCACATCGCAGATCTCTTTATTTCTAGCACAGAGTTGATGAAACCTGTGTTACAGACTATGTAATTGTTCATAAAAAATGGAACTCTTTGGTCTTTTATAGACTTAAAGACTCATTGTCATTTATAGAGAACTTTGAAATACCCAAGTGTTCCTTCAGTGCTTAAAAACACAACAAATTTGGAAGTTCATGAATGCCTACAAAACACTTAGTGATAGCTAAGCTTTAGAATATCACCATCATACAGGGTTTTTCAGCTATGCTAGACATAGTTTAAGAAAATGCGGGTTCCCAGAAGCTGACCAATGCTTTATATTGCCTGTAAATTCAGCCATGTGTGGCACATCTGGAAGGGTAGTCTGTCTGTAGGAGGAAATGAGGAGACTCTTGTGAAAGAATTAATCCAGAGGGAATAGAGTGTAGATACACAGTACGGTCCAAGGAGATTAGCACCACCATAAATCCAAAATCTCCAACCTCAACTTGGAACTAAACAGTGACAGAGATTCTATGTTGTTTCCCTATCCAGTATTCATTCACATCCTCCCCAACAAATTATTGCAAACTCTGCTCTCCTAAAATCTCTAAACCCTGCCCTCTCCCTTTCTCTCCTCAGATGTTTTTACCTCCCACCTCAGAGAGTTATTAGAAGCAATCAGATATGAAAACCCGTGGCTTCCCACTACCCAAATCAGTAAACCTATTGACCTCCACAGACATCCCTCTTCCCTTTACTGCTGTTTCAGGAGAAATGACATCCTTCTTCCAATTCATTTGTCAATTAGTTCAACAACAAACCATTGTTGAATGATTCGGATTTCACCTTCCAAGTTTTGGGGGAAACTCACCCACCAGTTATCTTCTTTGTCCCGCATCTTCAGCCTCTCCCTCTTTACTGAATCCTTCCCAGCAGCATGTTCGAATTTGCCTCACCTTAAAGAAACAAATATATGGAAAACAAAGCACTTATTCCTTTCATCCTACCTCCTCCTAGGCCTCTAGCACCTACCTATTTTTGTCATTTCCTTCCCAAACTACTCAAGATGTCTGTACATCCATTTCCATTCCTCAATTTAATTGTCAACCTACCCTACATGGCTTTAAGCCCAAACATTCTTCTGAAAATGTTCACATATGTATGTATATATGTATGTATGTATTTGAAGTATAATTTTGAAAATGCTCAATTTTAGATTACCAATGACTTGTACATAGCAAAATACAACATATACTTTTCATTCCTTCTCTTGCTTGAAGTATCATCAGCATCCAAAACTGACAGCCACAACCTTTTTCTGGAGATAATTTGTTTCCTTGGCCTTCCTGACTCTATATTCCCCCTCCCTTTTCCTCCTATTTCTATGGGTTTCCTTCTCAGTTTCCACTGCAAGCATGACATCATAGTGTCCCACAGAGCTCAGTCCTAGGCCATATTTTCTTTGCATCAAGTGTACTCTATCTAATCAAAATTAATTACCTTCCACACTATATGCTGATGACTCACAAACCATCTTCATTTCTGAATTCTCTACTGACCGTTAGACCCATTTCCCATACATCCCTGACATCTCTCCTTGAGGAAAGCAATCCGAATTAAATTTTCAAAAACTGGTTATTACCTCTGTCCACTCCTAAAGTGGTCACCCCAATCTTTGTCTTCCGTATCAGTAAATAGAAGCACAAGTGACCAAATTACTCAAGCCACGAACTTGAAAGTCACTTGATTCCTCCCCATCCCTCACACCCTCATAGCCCAACACTACATCCTAAAAATTCTACCTTTTGAATAGCTCTAGAATAGGTCTAATTTTCTCCCTAATCAGAGTTACAGTCATTGTTCAATTACCCTACTGTAATAGTTTCCTGTTTCCTAACTGGTCTACGCTTGTGATTGCATTCTCAAAACTATAGCCAGACTGAGCTTTTAAAATGCAGTTTCTACTGTGTATCTCCCTGCTTAGAAGTGTTCAATGTTTTTATATTTTTACTATATATGTCTGCTTCCATAAATGGTACTATTTTATGTTTTTAAATTTTTCATACATGAAATATATACCATATATTCATCTGGAACTTGCCTTTTTAACTAAGAATCTCATTTTTTTAACATTATCCTCATCAATTCATAAGCTCAAAGGCATTTTTTTCAACTGATGAATTGGGTTCCATTGTGCAACTAAACCAGGGTTTCTTTATTCATCCCTCTACTGAGGGCTGTTATGTTAGTACCACTTTTTTTATTGCAGTGAACAATGCTGTGATTAAGTTTCTTGGAAATGTCTCTCATGTATATGTGTAAGGGTTTCTCTAAAACAGATAGCAAGAAGACAAATTTCAGGGTCATAGGGATTATACATTTTGAACTTCACTAGATACCTCATCATTGCGCAGGAATGATATACTCTAACTTTAGGATTGTGGTTATCTGGAAAGAAAGGGAGGGAGGGAGGAGAAAGGATACGGATTTGAAATTTTAGCTGAAATGAAAACTTTTATTTCTAAAAAAAAAAAAGGGGGAAGTAAATGCAAAATAATAAGCTCCGTGATGATTACAGAGTCATCTAATGCATTGTTTTTTACATTATTTTGTACTTTTAGAATATTTCATAATTTAAAGTATTTTTAATAAGGCTTTCCATGGTTTCTCATTATCTTGGAACAATGTCCAACCCTTTTACTGTGACTTACAAGGTCTGTCCCCGCTCCACCCAGATCTGGTTTTCATTGACCTTTCCAGTCTCACCGAGGAAAGCAGACTGCTCTGGTCTGACCTCCTAAGCTGGGGTTCACTCTCTGGGAGTGTAGGGTCTTCATACACTTTCCCTCTACTTGAGGCATCACTGCTTTTTTCCCAATTTCTCCCACAGCCACTTATTTAATTCCTTCTCATTTCTCAGATCTTAGCCTAGATATTATTTCCTCAGGAATCCTTCCTTGACCTTCTGAGATTATTTTTACCTCACTGTCCCTTCTCATGGCACTCTCCACTTCCTGTTTGGAAACAATGCTTCCATTTGTGATTATTTTTTCAACATCTATCTTTAAACAATTATTCATTGCTTGGTTTACTTATTTGTATCTATCACTCCCTTAGACCCCTGATGGCAAAAATGATGTATTCTAAGCCTTCTGAGGGCAAAAACTCTATTTCCAGCACCCAGCACAATGCCTAGTACATAGGTGTGCAATGAATAGTCACTGGAGAATGAAAGGGTCAGAGAAACATTTGTGAGTAATGCTAAGTAGGGGATTCTGGATCCTACAGTCCAGCTCCCAACCCCCAAAAGACCAATGGAGATCTAGGGCAAAAGGCAGGAAAGTTTTAAAAATAATAATAATAAATGAGAGTCACATTATCATAGATCTGTAAAACACTGAGAGCATAGAGCAGCAAGGCCTTGTGACCCTTGGAAATACATATGATTTGAGATGATATTAAGTCAACTTTCCACGTCTGGTGTCATAGTTGCTGAAGGATGAACAGGGACTGGACACACAATGGTCTAAGCAGCAAGCAGGACCAACCAGATCTGAAATCAAACACTAGATTTTGGAAGAGCAGGAGACATCACTGGGACAATCAGGGAAGTGATCAGAATGGTAGAATGTCATGTCTTGGTCAGGAACTCTACATTTACAGCCCTTGTAAAAAGGTATCAATTTATTAGAGTGGGTAGGGGCAGAGTCATAGAACTGTTGCTCATATTGCTGTCCTATCATGTAAAAACTCGAGTATTTTGTCAATAGATCACAAAATGAAGGCTTGATGAGTAAAATATTGTCACAATTCCATGTGAGGTGGCAGAGCTGGAAATCATACGTATATGCTTTTGGTATATGCTGTTAGTTGCAACTAAAACGCAGACATGCAAGGTATGTTAAATCTTCAAATAAGGGCATATCTAAAGCAAAGAGAAGTCAAGTTTTGCAAACAATCTATGGCTTTCCATAAAAATACCCATTTTCAACTTTGTCTATACCTTAGCAGCAGCTGCAAATGTTCTACTTCTTTTTTTTTTTTTAAGATTTTATTTATTGGGCGCCTGGGTGGCTCAGATGGTTAAGCGTCTGCCTTTGGCTCAGGTCATGATCCTGGAGTCCTGGGATCGAGTCCCGCATCAGGATCCCTGCTCCTTGGGAGCCTGCTTCTCCCTCTGCCTCTCTCTCTCTGTCTCTCATGAATAAATAAATAAAATCTAAAAAAAAAAAAAAAGATTTTATTTATTTATTTGACAGAGACACAGCGAGAGAGGGAACACAAGTGGGGGCAGAGGGAGAGAGAGAAACAGGCTTCCTGCAGAGCGGGGAGCCTGATGCAGGGCTCGATCCCAGGATCCCTTGATCATGACCTTAGCCGAAGGCAGACACTTAACCAAGGCACCCCTAAATGTTCTACTTCATATGCTATGTATATGTGCAGAGCTGAATAAGAACATCTGGAAATACCTCTCACCCCCCCAAAAAAAATCGATTTTGATAAAATGAGTTATTTTGTCTAGCTGATCCTAAGTCACTGAATTGACTGAATTCCCACACTTTGGCTAGTTGTTTTAGTTATTCTGTTAATTATTTCACTGCCAGAATGCCCTTTCTGCATATAAACCTGGCACAGATCATGAAAACATAAGCAGCCTAAAGAGGCAGCTCTT
Organism: Callorhinus ursinus; assembly: GCF_003265705.2. Lineage (NCBI taxonomy): Eukaryota > Metazoa > Chordata > Mammalia > Carnivora > Otariidae > Callorhinus > Callorhinus ursinus. The sequence continues at coordinate 24,133,618 of NW_027397076.1, forward strand.
TAAAACTACCATCTCTCACTTTTCTTGCTCTTACCCTAGTGCTGTTATAAAACATATTACTTTCCTGCCCTCCTTAGAAATTCCTTGGGGCCAGTATCCTAGACCCCATAATTCACTCAATAGCTATGTTACTGTCGAGGCAGTGGTTATATCCCCAAGAGTTTTGATAAATAATTCATTGAATGCATTCATTTCCAGAAGATCCACTCAGCTGTGAACCTGGTCCTTCAAGACAGAGCAAATATTGCCTCAAAATTGAAGAGCCAGTTCAGCATAGACCAACCATTGGGAACACTAAAGCAGAAAGACAATCTTTCGTATATAAACATTGAAGTAGATTGTAAGTTCCTGTTTACTTGCAGATGTATTGCTGCCTGCCAGAGCAGCATCTGCAGCACCAGAGCGGGAGGGAGTAGGAGAGCACCCTCACACCGCGGCGGGGGAGCGGGGGGAGACAAGCTCGCGGGCCCTACAACGCTAACTGGCAATGCCCCGGGGAAGAAGCGAAACCCCAGACGGGCGGTTGCTTCGAGAGAGGAAAGGGAGATCCGGGATCCGTATTTCTCCTATTCCCTTCTCTCCCGCTGATAATGCGTTCACTTTCTTTCTGTACAACCTTAGTGAAAGTCAAGGTAACAGTCCCTACTACCTGTTTTTTAAACAAGCAAAATTAGACTCCATTTAACATTTGCCCTGTGAGGAAGACTACATCTTTCAGCACAAATACCTGTCATTCGTGTGGCTGCCCTTCAGCCCCAGCTTCTTCACTGAGCACTCGCCTCTTCTGGACGCTCCCGTCCGTCATCTAAGCAATGGCGTTTATCCTCCCTGGCGACCACGGGGATACAGGCCACACCAGCAATGTGGTCTCTGGGGTCTGGAGACCTCTGCCGCAGAGTCCCTGCTGGAGCGTGGGAGCCGTTAGAAAGACGAGGATTCCATCTGTCCTGGTTACAATGTCACGAGGAGGGGCATGCCAGTGAACTTTTGGCCTCGTTGTTGAACCTAACCTGGTGTCGGTCAAAAGTATCTAATCAATCATTCTTTTCCGTATTCTGTCTTTTCTATCTTGAATATAAGCACATGAGGGAAGAAACTATATCTTTCTTGCTCACTATGTGCCTGGAACATGGTAGTGATTTAAAAAGTATTTGCTGAATGAGTAAGTGTTTTGGATGGATGGATGGATGGATGGATGAACGAATGGATGGATGGGTGGTTGGATTGATGGGTAATAGGCGGTTACTTTCTCATAGATCTTTGGGTCTCATAAAGTTCAATATTATCTGAAATGAATCATTCCAATGTGGTATTAAGGATGCCAATCCCAGAGAGAGGAAGAAAGCCTTGTTAAACCGTCACTTTGACTCCAGTGGGTACAGTTAATGATATAAAAGGAAGGAAGAACATTTAGGAGCTCTTTGTTTATTAAACTCACTAGGACTCCTAATCTGAATATTATTTGCATTATGTAATCTTAAAATTTTTAATTATAGCAAATTAATATGTAAGCATGTTGATAGAGTAGGAGAAACTATTTGCATTTTCACTGGGATCTGCCCTGCCAATCACATCTCTAAATACAATTACAGTAGTTAGTGCTTTTAATCAATTTCTAGACCTCTTTGCTCCATTGACCATAAAGGGCAGTCAAGGAGTTTCATAAGTCAGTCACTATTGCAAAGACTCAGTATCCTTCGCAGTGGTGGGTATGTGCATAAGGAAGAAGAGGGAGGTCAGTCTTCTATCGGGCTTTCATATTCTGTCGGTGGGGCAGCCACATAATTAGAACTATGTCTCTGAAAATCGAAAACATACATTAGTTCTCTCTCAGGTGCCTTAGTGCCACTACCATATTAGCTTTGCTGGCATCTGGAGGGAAAAGAACTTCTAAGGGATTTTATTTTCTGTGAATTTGGGGCTACACATGAACACATTATTTTTCTTTTTTGATGAGGAGTCCCTGTCAATATTTAATAATGTGACCCTGTGCCATAGAAATAGGTTCCCTGGTTGAAGAATAGACATAGGCAACATTCCAGGGCAGGCAAAGGCAAAAAATAACCACCTCTTCTTCTTCCTGCTCTTCCTCCGCCTGCTTCTCCCCCTCCTCGCCGGCCCCTTCTCCTCTTCTTCTCTTTCTTCTTCTTCTTCTATTATTATTTTACCTCAGTAATACTGATCCGAGACAACTGGTTCCACGGAAAATGTGTGTGGACTTGCACATATATATAAACACTGCCAGAAAACAGCAGAAACATCGAACATCCATTTGAGGACCAAAAAAGAGAACTGTTAGACTTATTAATCATACATCTCTCAGGGTTACTGGCACTTGGCAGATTGGCTATTTTAATTTGTTGGATCTTCTTACATTTGTCAGAAGTTATGGCAGAGATTCTTTTCCCTGTACAGAGAAGGGGAAAATAAAGAATGAAGAAACAAAATCTATATTACCACCTGGAAAAAGAAAAAGAAAGCTAGGGGTCTAATGAAACACGGTAAAAGAAAGAATCTGGAAAACTGGTAGTTTGCTGGAACTTGGTGGCTGTTTTTCCTAAAATGAAATAAAGAATTTAAGGCAATGTGAGGTGTGCTTTGACCTTTACCACCTTAGAATTCCAATATACTGAAAAATCTGTTCTCCTAATTTTGATCTTCATCTTTGAAATTGCAATCTCCTCCCAGGACTTTGTTTTATACATAAAGTTATTATCCCCTTTTGAATCAGGTCTGTTGTAAATGTTCATTATAATCAGTGCTGCTTAATTTAGCAGATGGTTGAAACCGAACAATTCTTCTCAGAGGAATTAAATATGGCTATGTCATTTCCCAAGCTGATTTAAAAGAAGTAATCTGAGATCAAGTAATGTTACATTTTCCGTATTAGTTCAGAATGGTTGCCATAGATGTTTTCTTTTCCCCACATCTAAAATTTTGAATATCTGTGATGAACTAGGTTGGTCTTCCATTTTTTTAGCTCTTGATGTTTTTCAATAAAGAAATAAAAATGAATCAGTCATTGTACCTAAATCTCACTTTTGGCTACATGATTCATCAGGAGCCCCAAAAGGCATTTTCCTATTATATTTGCACGGCACTGTTTCTCATCTGTTGTCAGCAAATACTAGGTGGATAGAAATTATTTCTTACATCAAACTGTTGATACATGTTATCTCAAGATATCAGTGATCAAATACAATTAGCATGAAACAGAGACGCCTCATCTACAAAACTTCCCAGTATCTCCTACCTACTCAAAATGCCATCTATGTTTTTGTTCAGTGGATGTTCAATTGGCTAAGGACTGTTTTAGTAGGATCACACATTTTGAAAGACAAGAAACTAAAAAGGGAGAGATTGCTCGTAGTTTCAGATCTGTATCTAAGTAACAGGGTCACTTCTTTCCACCCTGGGGCTCTTCCAAATAGGGTGGTTTTTCTACACCAAGATTTCACTATTCATAAGGTCTTATTCTTAAATGTAATTCAACCTTTTTGAACTTCCAATTTCTATGCTCTCCCAACCTCCTACTGTTCCTGTTGATCTTTACTGTGGATGCAGTTGAAAGCCAAGGGAGGGTAATATTTGAGGGTGTGCATAGATGGTTGATTTAGTCAAGGGAGCTCATTACTATGCCATTATGTTTTATATATAGAAGCTTTCTTCTGAGGAAGTAAAGGATCTTAATTTCAAATAGGAAGTAAGCTTTGCAATTGCCCTGTGAAACTGGCAAATTATATTAAAACAGACAGATGTCTTCTAGGGAGTTTGGGATTGTAAGAGAAAGTAGTTAGGAAACCTGGGTTTGTGTCTGTGTCTGCACTTGCTAGCACTTTAGATCCCTCTGTTTCAGTACACTCTTCACCACCACAAATTATGGCCATGAAGATTAATGGGCTTGTGTGTGTACAAAATACATATGTGTGTAAAATGTAGATACATGGAAGTTCTCTATGAATGATACAAATATTGTTTGTGTGCAAGTTGTTTTTAACATTATTATTGTCAGTAGCCTCTCCCCTCTCTAGAGAGAACTTGAGAAAAAGGAGTGATAAGATGCCATCTTCAGGCATCCTCGGGACCTGCTTAGACTGTTTTCACTACTGCTGCTTCCCACCTGGGCACCCCCCTGAGGAGATAAAGGAACAGATGTATACTCCTCCCCGGGCCTGGTCAGCTAAACACCTTGTATCCCAACCATGAGGATGGTGACTCCTGTGGTGGTGAAGAATGGCAGCAAGGCTGGCTGAAATACATCTGCAGCTGGCTTCTCTAGAGAAACATCCTTTCAGCCTGGCCAAGGGGAAACACTGTAAGCTTTATAGTCAGACAAACTCCTTTTCTAATCATGGTATATCTGTTTATCTATCAGCCGTTGAATCCTGGACAATGACTCAATCTTTGTACTTCTTATAATCTTGGCTCCCTCCTGCTAAATTAGAAAGAACTGAACAACTTTTCTGAATCATGAGTTAAGTGAGAAAACATAGGGAAGCTTCTGACACAGTTTCAATCACTTAGTAGGTCTTCAATAAGTGGTGTGTCCTGTCTCTAGCCCATCCCCAATTCTTCTATTCTTTTGGCAGCATCTATTCATTGCAGACCCCATCTCTCTGAACCAGTACTCCCCACCCCATCCCGCAAACCACCATCTCCCCTAGAAAAAGTATTCTTTTTTTCTTCCTATAAGCTTCAGTGGCATTCATTGGAAAAATTATCCTTTTGTCATGATTTCTCGTTATACAGAGTAGCTTTCTCATTCTTTATTAGAATTCTTATTGTGTTTTGCAAAACAGAAAATGGGAGAAAGAACTAGAGAGCTCTTCCATGCTTTTCTTTTACCCTGTAGGATTTCGGTTTAACTTTCTGTCTCAAATTTAGTTTCATTTGAAAACAAGGCAAAGCTTTTTGTCTGTAGCCCATTCTTTTATAAGGATTTACAAACTTTGACAGTCAGTTTTGCTGCAAGTTTGTATTTATTTTACTTTTGTTCCCCAGTGGTTAAGCCAAGAATACAATCAGTTGTGTGATTCGGAGATAAATTCTAGCAAAACTTATAAAAGAGTAGCAGCTATTAACATTTCATATGGTAAATGAGTCAATTCAAAGAATCAGAATTTAGAACTGTATGGGACCTTAAAGATCACTTACTTCAATACCTTATTTTTAAAGAACTCCCATTATAGAAAATTTTCAAATGTCATGGAGCGTTCTGCTGAACAGATCACATATATTGTTTAAGTTCCACATTATCTCCATTTAATGAATTAAAAAAACTGAGTACCTGAAAGGTTTAATTTTCCAAGATTAAGTGGCATGGAAAGATTTAAAGATTGCTGATTCTCACCTTTGGCTCTTTTCACTTAACAATGATGTGTCCTTTTATATGAGAGGACACTGAGACCAAGGGCTCCTAATTGGTTTGAAGAGGCTGACAGAGCTGGAATGAGAAGTTGGGGCTCCTGAGAATCCAGTTCTGTCTTTATTTTTACCTTATTGCCCATGAAAATTGTAAGAGAAGGGCTTCTGTTATATTTTCTCCTGAGGGTTTTCACTTAATATTGAGGAATTAAACAAAAACTTGGTTCCCAATCTTTTTACTTTGTCTCAATTTTTCATTTGTATTCATGTTTTCTTTTTCACAGTTCTCCACTTCAGTTTCCATTGTATCATTTCCTTTCATTACATAGAACCTTCTCAGACATAAATGCTATTACACACTTAATAGACTACAGTGTAGTGTAAAAATAACTTTCATATGAACTAAGAAACCAAAAAATTCATTTGACTCGCTTTATTGTGACTTTCGCTTTATTGGGACATTCGCTTTATTGTAGTGGTCTGGAACAAAACCCATAATATCTCCGAGCTATGCCTGTGACCCATGAGCAAAATTTTTGCTTCCCATTCTTGTCACCTTATGCTCTACTGGCCTAGGAGTTTTAGTTCCAGGGGAGGAAAGCTTTTACTAGGGGATACAACAATAACTCCATTGAACTGGAAGTTAAGAATGCTGCCTGTCCACTTTAAACTCCTCATGCCTCAGAATCAACAAGACTGGCTCAGGTGATTGACTCTGACCACCAAGGGGAAATTGGACTACTACTCCACAATGGAGGTGAGAAAGTATGTCTGGAACAGGGGATATCCCTTAGGGTGTCCCGTAGTATGACCATGCCCTGTGATAAAGGTCAATGGAAAATGGTAACAACCCAATCCAAGCAGGACTACTTCAGGAATGGAGGTTTATGTCACCCCACCAAGTAAAGAACCAAGGCCAGCTGAGTTACTTGATAAAGGCAAAGGGAATACAGAATGGGTAGTGGGAAAAGGTAGGCTATAAATACCAGTTATGACCCTGTGACTAGTTAGAGAAACAAAGACTGTAATTGTCATGACTATTTACTCCTTATTTTTGTTATGACATATGTTTGTGTGTGTATGTCATATATATACATACATACTAAGCAAATATAGCTTTCTTATATGCTTATATAACATAAGATGCATTGACTTTATGTCATGGTATTTCAGTATTGCCAATTTGCATCATATTATTTAGGTTATGGGCTATCAAGGCGAGGAATAAACATCATTCAAGGGTTTTACCTTCTCTTCTAGGGAAGAGGTTACTGCATTTCTAGTTGTTTGTGGAATAGTTGTGTCATGTTCAGTGGAATTATGATCTTGTTATTGTCTGTATTTGGAGATTAGGTACGGTTTAAGGAGATGCATATTGATGCCGAGATAACAAGAGGTGGACTTGTGATAGTTAATTTTGTGTCAATTTGACTGGGCCACAGGTGCCCAGACATTTGGTGAAATATCATTCTGAGCGTGTCTATGAGGATGTTCCGGGTGAAATTAACATTTAAATTGTTAGACTGAGTAAAACAGAGTATGCTCCCAATGCAAGGAGTCTTCATCCAATACACTGAAGGACTGAATAAAACAAAAGACTAAGTAAAGGAGAATTTACTCTCTGCCTATCTTCAAGCTGGGGCAACAGTCTTCTCCTACCTTCAGACTCACTTAGACCACAACTTATGTTATTGCCTCTCCTGGTTCTCCAGCAAATCTTGTGACTATTGGGACTTCTCAGACTTCATAATTTTGTGAGCCATTTCCTTATGATAGCTTGCTCTCTCTTTCTCTCTCTCTCTCTCTCTCTCTCTCTCTCTCTATCATCTATCCTACTGGTTTTGTTGATTTTGGTTCTATTCCTCTGGAGAATGCTGACTACCTACTTAATGCAGAGTCACTATTTGTCATCATACAATTATTTGTGAGATCATTTATGGTCTGATTACATGTCTACCGAGTGTAGGGATAGTAATCATAGCTATGTTACTATTATTACAATGTAACAATTACAAAAGCATCCACGACAACAGCAATAATCATATCCAACCCTTGTTTTACACTTAAAATATTCCAGGCACTGTTTTAAGTCCTTTTACAAGCACTAATTCATGCAATCCATATAACAACACTTTGAGTTAGAAAATATTATGATCCCAATTTACTAAAAAGGAAACTGAGGCACAGAGAATTAATTAATATACTCAAAGTTATATAGTACGTGCTACAGCCAGGACCTAAAACCTAGCATGCTAGATCTAGATCTCCCACTGTACAAACCACATCTCATGTTATTGCGGTTTGGCATCCCATAAAGGAGGGCAGTGGTTTTCTTCGTACCGTATTCCCTACACCTAGTGTATTAGAGAAGCAGCTTGAAAACATGGTGTAGGAAAATAACTAGTATCCTGGAACTAGACTTACTGGATATGAATTCCAGTCCTAAGTCAATGACATAACTCTGTGATTTGGGGCAAGGTGCTTAACATCTGTGTCTCAGGTTTTTCACTTGTGAAATGGGAATGACAACAGGATTATTGTTAGGATTAAATAAGTCAATACTTGTAAAGTGTTTAGAATAGTATCTGGCATTTAGTAAGTACTCAGTAAATGCTAGCTTTTATGATGATACTGGTTTTACTCATCACTTTATCCCCATCACCCAGAGAAGGTCAAAGAATAGGCCCTCGGTAAACGTCTGATAACTTAAAGAATATATTTGTTGTGTTCCATCGTATTTGCTCATCAAACAACTGCCTACTGCCTACCGTCCTCCCTTTCATTCTTTCATCACCTATAACGTCTGAGACACTGTGCTAGATGCTAGAATGAAGACCCTGTAAAGTTATGAGGCATGGCGTTGTCCTGAAGGCATCCAGAGCTGAGTGCATAAGCTGAAATAATACACATTAGGTAATGAGTGGAAAAGCGTTTGAACCTAAACATTACAGGAAAACAGAAGGTAGAAGGTGTAACTCAGGTGGAGAGGAGGTAAGGACAGGGAGGACGGCGCCACTGCCAACATCCATGTAGATGACCTTCTGCTATGCACTGTTTGTAGTGACAAAGGAAAAGAGACTGTTCTTGTAACCATCTCCCCAGGTCATCAAGATAATCCCACTGAGGAAACTAGTTTGTTAGGATGAGCAAACTCAAGTGTGACTTTACCTGTGGAGAGATTAGATGGCTATCTGCTTCCTGCATTTTGCAAAAATATCAGGAAGTGTCCTCTGGCCTCCACAAGTCTTCTTATGCAATCGAGAGCGAATAGGTTCTAAGCCTAAAGGCAAGAAAGAGGAGGGCATTCGCCTGCAGGTGACAGTACGCCCAGTGAAGACCACCTTACAGACAAGGGCAATTTTTCTCACATAATGGGAAATTTGTCAGTAAAGCAGGTATTGCCCTTAGTTCAGCTGCTTAAAAATTTTATCAGGAACTCAGGATTCTTTCCTTTTCTCTAGGGTGCTGGCTTTTACTCTTATATTCATCAGCCCAAGGCTGCAAGGTGGTTGCTCTCATATCCAGATTTCACTTTTATTTTCAAGACCTGAGAGGTGTTAAGATGCCAGCCTTTTATGAAGAAACCAAAGCCCTTCCAGAATTTCCCCCAGCAGACCTCTGCTTGCATTTCATTGTCACATGGGCACTGCCAGCTGGATTGGAGCCTGGAAAAGCAAGAGACAGGACTATCACAACTGGCTTACACCAGGGGTCGGCAAACTTTTTCTCTAACAGGCCAGATAGTAAATATTTTAGACTTTGCAGGCCATACAGACTCTGTTGTAATCACTCAGTTCTGTCATTCTAGCATGAAAGCTGCCATAGATAATCCATAAATGATTGAGTGTTGCTCTATTCCAATCACACTTTATTTATGGACACTAAAATTTGATATAACTCTCACATTTTATGAAACATTATTCTTCTTTTGATTTTTTTCAACCACTCAGAAACGTACAAACTAATCTTAGCTCCCAGGCCATATAAAAACAGATGGTGGGCCTGATTTGGCCCATGAGCCCATAGTTTGCTAATCCCTGGCTGGGACAAATGATAACCCATCAGCTGGATCTGGGCAAAAAGCTATGACAAAGTTGGTGTTCTAATAGTTGTCTCTAACAAAGAAGTAAATACTGGAGAGGCAACTAACAATGCTGCAATTAACAGATTTTATTTTCTACATACATAGGACTTCATAAAAAGTATTTGGTATATGATCGGGCTGTAATATTTTAATTCCTTTCTCTTCCTTCCACTTTAATCTAGAATTTTTTTCTTTTCATAAAGAGCTTTTCTCTGCTCCATTAGAGCAGTTGGTATCCAGACCCCGGTTTTTAAGTAATTGATATTAGAAAAGTCTTTGGAGGGGTATCTTTCAATCAATATGGGATTGATGACTCTCTGTTGCCACACTGTAAGGGAAAGCTGGAGAACCCGAAAATTATGAATTAGAAACTCCATTCAAGTCCTATAAATGTTTCACAGTTTTCTTCCTGGGCTTCCAGCGGTGAGGGAAATGCAAATGGAACACCAGCATTGAAAAAGGATATTCTGCATTCTGCTTTGGCTCAATATCATTATACATTCTCTATTTGGTGGGGGGAGGGGGGATTTGTAGCAAGCAAAAAACAGGCTCCCTCTTTATACATTGAATTACAAAGGCAATTTCCTTTATAGCCTACTTACAGGAATCCCTCTTAGCATGTTGCCAACAGTATCACAACTTGTTTATTCAAAGGTTATGTGTGAATGAGAGCTTTTTGATATTAATCAAGTAATTTGCTAGCGTTGCTGGGAAAAGGAAAATGTTAGCTTTATCCTGAAAAATGAAACAGCCCATTAATCAAGTTCACTCTATTGAAGACAATTATGGGGATAGAGAGGGTAAATAGACCCTTCAGATGAGAAATTCCTAAACTGATGAAACTTTTAATAGGGTCTGGCATAGATGTCTGCACAGAAAGTGATTTAACTTTAATCACCTTACAAATTATATATATCAGGTATTTGTGGATTCAGAGTTTACTGTTTATTATTAATTGAAAAAGAATCTTACTGAATGTTCCAAATTCAAAAACAAAACTCTGGCATATGGACTATTTTGTTGGTGTTCATTTATTATCTACAGTTAAAGTTAAAAGGTGAAATAGAATATGCATGTTCTTAAACAACTGTCTCATTTTTTGGTTCCCTCAGCAGCATACTCTGTAGATTTGAGACTGGGTCTCCATCAATCAAAATTAAATTCTGCAGTAGGAGGCATTTAAAATTACTTGTATAAATGTAGCTGAATGGGATAAGGTTGTAAGATAAGGGATATGAAAAATAACTCTGTTCTGAAGCAATATGGTGCATAATAAGGGGGGGGGTCTTTTTTCTTTGTTCTAGCATGATGAATTGCAAAAATCCATTAGTCAAACACCAAGAGAGAGTTCGTTTTATAAGCCAGGCGTTATCTGAATTGGTTAATAACATTAAGGCTATGTAGAGAAAAGAGAAAAATATTCTCTTTATCCAATATTTTACAATATTGCCTCTTATTTCCCCAATCCATTTGCAAACTTTATCGTTATTAAAATTTTAAATTTTAAAATTATATGATGTTAGTCATCAGGAAAATGCAAATAAATACCACAATGAGATGCCCCCTCACATCCACTAGGATGGCTATAATCAAAAAAGCAGAAAATCAAGTGTTGGTGAAGATGTAGAGAAACTGGAATTTGTATACATTGCTGGTGGGTATCTAAAAAGCCATGAGAGAAGAGCAGAAGCAGGGGACTCAAAGCCTCAGGATATGAGAGGCAGGTCCTCACCAAAGCCAGAGAGCAGCACCAGACACCCCAGGGAAAATGGGATGGCCAAACATCAGGCTGAGCTCAGCTGACACCTGGATTGCAAGAATAAGCTTCAAGAGGTTTATTGCTTTAAAAAGCAATGGATACCAAACCCCCACCACTGACAAATAAAAGTAACAAGGTGGCTGGAAAGAAAAAAAAGCTAAATTATTTTTGTGACCGCATGTATTCTTATAATTGAATGATTCCCCAGTCCTCTCATAGGATGTCGTTGGAATCGGTCTCCAGTTTTGACTGAAAGTCTTTCAGATGGAAACATTCCTCAATCCTATCCGATCCTCAGAGACTAAAAGAATAAGAAAGGGGAGCAAAACACCCCTAGTGTATTGATTGTGTCCATATCCATTAATGCCTACCCAGGGTTTAAACTAAAGTCATAAGATTAGGAGAAAGATCTGTCTTCCTTCTGAATGTGATCTTGGGGAAGTTATATGGCTATTCTGAGCTTTTCTTCCTCATCTGGAGTTTGGATTTAAGGATGATTATGTTTCTACTGCCTACTTTTTGCCAAACTGTTTTCAAAGCTAAATATAGAAAAATATGAGGCCTTTTGAAAACTCTGAAATGCTCTGCATACAGAAAATATAATTACAATAGGAACAAAATATTCAGACTGAAAGAGTGAAATGAAACTCTGTTCATTCAGATTTATATCTATGGAAAAGGTCCGACTGCCCTGACATTTCAAGGAGCAAGTTGAATGGAGTTGCCATGTATGAGATACAATATCACCTGGGGAGCAAAAGCCAAAGAAAGGTGATACAATTGGAGTGGTCCAGTGGTCCCTGCATTTTCATCAGTGCTCAGAATTGACGTGTTGTTTTCTATAGTAGAAAATCTATATTGTTTGATCATTTGACTAATGTCACCAAGAAGAAATACATTTAAAAATAAGATACTCAAAGATCAAGTTTGGTAATTCGTCTTATCCTGAAAACGGAGAGCAACAAATCTACATTTGTCATATCTTCTTTTTATCTGAGTGGCATTTCTTTTCTAGAATAGGGACAGGAAAGTGCCTTATATAAAAGAGTGATTCGATGAGTCACGGCAGCTGCTTGATTGTGACAGGCATAGGGGAGTGTGAAAAGAGACTTGCTAAGGTGTTTACAACAGGATCTTAAGAAATGTCTCTCCAGTCCTCATCTCCTTTTGACTCCTGCTTGTCTGGATTTAACTCACTCCCCCAAGGACAAAAGCTTTGATCTCTCTTTATTTCCTCTGTTAATCAAAACACCTCAAATTATGTCTCATTCCTCATAACGACTTCCTCTCTAGAGGATCAAATGTTTGGACTTATGTTTAGTTGCAGACTTCCCAGCCACACAATGAGTGTGTGTGTGTGTGTGTGTGTGTGTGTGTGTGTGTGTGTGTGCGCGCGCACACGCACATGTGTATAACAGAAAGAGGGTGGACAAGGTTGAAAGGGAATCGAATAGATTAGCCAATGATCATAAAGATTTGTAGCAAATATATTTACTGTTATTATATCGCAATAGGAAAAATGACACGCTATCCATACTTTACAGTTACTCTCTGGCCTATAAAGGGCTTTCATGTAGCTAGTATGTTCCAAAAACCTTTAATTTCACATAGAATAGACTAGGGTAAAATAAAGAAAAAAAAAACTTGCCAGCTTCCTCATGATCACCATCCAATATGTTTATGTCTGTAATCTTACACATTGCACCTGCTGTAATCGGCAAATGAACTTTGGGTCACTGATGCACCATAGCCAGGTCAGAAGAAATAACCAAGCACTGTCATCAGATGACAGGAATGGATCTTTGAAAATGGTTTAATCTACCCTAATACTTCTGTGTACCACTTTTACTTAGACCAGCTGTGTTTATGAAGAATTCATGTCTTAAAAAAGGGACCCAAACTGAATTTAGTGACATAGGAGTTTCAGGCAGTAATATCTTCCATGTATGCAATCCATAAAGAATTCATGATCAAATCTTTCCTGGCAAGATTTGTGTCCACCTTCTCCTCCAAAAAAGAGGTGTTTTCACAAACTCCGGATGGTTGGTATTGGGCCATGAAAGATGTAACCTGCAGCTTGTACTTGAACATGTTACCTGTTACACTGGATCCACTGTGGATGTGTAAGTTTATGTGCTATGTGCTATGTCCTCTGACTGCCCTAAACTCTAGTTCTTTTCACTTGTCAAGTGCAGAGGTCAAATCCAGAGTTCTGTCTTGCTCTCTGATGTCACTACTGGCATTTCTATGAACATCACTTTGTGGCCACCTGAGAAATAGCAGCAGGCCAACTCATCTTCAGTATCATTCACAGAGCCAAATTTTGGAACAAATACAAGTCCAAATAATAATAAGTTCTATAAACAGAAGTGACAATAAATTACCCAAATTTCCTTGAGTTACTTTGTAGAATGAGATTGCCTTTGCTAGTATATTCACATTTTATAAATAGCATTGACAGGGCAATTGGTAGAGTTATACCTGATGGAATATAATAAAATATGATATTGATGTACTCTTCCATATCATTTAATATAAAAATATTCAATTAAATGTTACTAGAATGTAGTAACATCTAAATATTTGGTGGCATAGGACAGATTTCTAAAAATATACTTTGAAACACTGTAATTCCAGGGAAATTTCCCAAACTGTCATTATCATAAACTATAGGCAAGGCACATTTACAGAAAAGTAGCCTATTGCAAAGGAAACATAGAGTAGACAAACATTAAGCATAACAACATATTTAAAATTGTGCAGAGAATTAAAAAACAAAAATGTATTGAGATTATTAATTGCCTCTATGTAATTTAGTAAGTTGATGTCTGCAGAGTTAAAAAGTAAAAATTATTATTGGTAGAGTCAATATGGCCATTACTCGCTAATGGAAATGAGAACAAAAGGGCCTACAGGAAAATCAAAGGTAATCACTCATTTCTGCTCGCACGCTTACTCATCTCTCTCCTGCCTCGCCAATCCTGATTTTCTGGTAATAAATGATCTTTTACAATATACAAGGGAAGTATCCAGACACAAAAGGCATTTTAATACTTTTATCAGATTTTTTGGTATTTTTGAAAACAAATTAAATTTCTTGATTTCTCAGTACACAGTTTGGACAACTTCATTATAGTCTCTAGCTGCTCCATGATATAGAACAAAAGAAAGTTCTCAGAGGAGTTATTTCACTTTGAGTCTTCTAAGATGGAAAAGGAAGAGACACGATAGAAATTATTAGAAAAAGAATTTCTAGAAGTCTTGAGCTATTACTTGAAACAGAACTCTATTCTCTCCATCCGACTGGAGAATGGCTGACAGCTTTGTTTTGAATGAGTGCAGTTCCTGTCAAATCCAAAGGAGGCAGGAGAAAAATTCAATATATTTCAGATCAGAATAGATAACCAGTTCCAGCCTAGACTTTGGCTGAACATTTTTTCAGCCTCTCCTGTGGTTGTATTGTAAACCACTCTCTTATTTGTAGCACTATTCCCCCCCCTGCAATACAGTGAGAGATTATTGGGCAACCAAAAAGGACAGTCTCAAACTGTTCTAATCAGATCTTCCACCTCTATGGCAAAAATTTAATTATTTCCGGTGGCAATTAATAGTCAATTCCCCATGTGTCTATCCTTTCTTTTTCTACCTTGACTTTCTCCTTTTAGGATCTCTAGCAACTTTTCCTGAACACCATTTCAGATACTATATTAATTTCTTAGATCACTCTAAGTATTTATTAATGACCCCATCAAGTTGTCTCACATATTTGCAACTTTTTATTCCATCCAACAATTTTCTTGCCAAACAAAAGCTCCTCTGTCCACTCTTTGGAAATAGACGAATAACAGAATAACATCAGAAAGCGGTTGTAAAAAGTTGAGGAAACGTTTTGAAAAACTTAGAAGAAAAATGTTACAGAAATTTCAAGTTAACGGAACTTCAAATCCCAGCAGTGCTTCAGGGGGAAAAATCCATCTCAAAGTTCTACAAATAACAGCAGAAGGCCAGTATGTGGTGAAGTGGCAGATGGAATGAAAGCCAACTCAAAGGCTTCTCTGATTACATCCTGCAGGAAGACCACCCAAAATGACACAGCAAGAAAGGTTCAAGTCCTCATACACATGCATCTTTCTCTACAACAAAACTCAGCATAACAGAGTGAGTACAATTGCATGGCCATTTCAGCTTGTTCTTTCCTTCCAGTATGTGGCAGGTCCAATGCTTAACCCAAGTTTTCTTACAATACCCACTAGTTTTAAATAGTAGGAAGCAAATTCTGTAATATTGACAATATTTAAATGAAGTAGAAATTCATATTCCAAAGGCACTTACAAATGAATTGGAAGTATTCATTCTTAAATTATCCCTTGAAACCTAGTTTCCTCCCTTGCAATAGCAAAAATAACCGAGGCTTAGATGCATTTCTTTGTACTAGAAATGTACATACACATGAGAAAATGCAGCCCTAAGGTGAAAATATCAAATGAAAAGAGTTATTGAAGCCCCAATCTCAACTTCTTAGAGAAAGTGATTTTTTAAAAAAGAATATCAGGTTGATCGTGAGCAAATAATAGATGGAATTCTTTCATTTATAGTGTATTTTATGTCCTACTCAGCAACAGTGTGCCAGGCTGAAGAAACTGTGCTGAAAAGGAAAGACACAGCCCTTGCCCTTACTGGTTTCAAAGTAGAGTGCATTCAATCCAGGTTAAAACTATACCTTGACGGTTGCTGGAGTAGAGGGGGGTGGAGAGATGGGGTGGCTGGGTGATGGACATTGGGGAGGGTATGTGCTATGGTGGGCACTGTGGGACATAGGAATTTTGGGGGGACATAAACATTCAGAGCACAGCAACTTCCTTCAATCTTCTTGGTCATCTGCAGTGTGAGAGGTAGAGAATATGGTTTGTGGAAGATGGAAGAGCTAGGCAAATGCTAAGGCGGATGACAAACCTCATCTCTGCACTTGGGTTCAGAGCCTGAGTGCTCACAGGACACAGGACATAGGAGCATGGGACACCATGGGGACAGGCTTGCTGCTTGTTAGCTTTATGACCTGGGCAAGTTATTTCATACCTCTGAGCCCTGGTTTTCTTAACTATCAAGCTGGAATATAACCTCGCACATCCATATGATATTTAAAAGTAAAATCCTTATAGCTAAAGTTTATCCTGTTTTTAAAAAGATTTTATTTGAAAGAGAGAGAGAGAGCGCGCACATGCACCAACAGTGGGAGAGACAGAGGGAAAGGGACAAGTAGACTCCCCGCTAAGCAGGAAGCCTGACATGGGGGTGGAGCCCAGGGATCATGACCTGAGCTGAGGCCAGGCACTTAACCAACTGAGCCACCCAGGCACCCCAAATTTTATCCTTAATAAAGGAATTAGACCATATGTAATTATGTTATCATGTAATGACAATTTTAACAAGCGGATCAAATTTTCTGCCGGTTTGCACCTTGTCTAGGATGCAAGGTTTTCTTATAACCAATACCTGAATGTGCCATACCCATGTCTCTCAACAGAATAGGGTTGTGCTTTTTTCTAGGATCAGGACTAGAGAATCAGGGTGTTCTAAATATGAACATTTTTTTTTAAAGATTTTATTTACTGAGAGAGTGAGAGAGAGCACAGGTAGGGGTGAGGAGGGGGAGAGGGAGAAGCAGGCTCCTCACTGAGCAGGGAGCCCGACGCGGGGCTGGATCCCAGGACCCTGAGATCATGACCTGAGCTGAAGGCAGCTGCTTAACCGACTGAGCCACCTGGGCGCCCCTAAATATGACCATTTTAACCAAATGCCCAAATGGGTTTGGTCTATTTCCTAACACTTTTCTACAGTTCATCAATAAAACAAAGCAAAAATTATGTCATCATGTTTGGAAAGTGGCAAATCTGATGTTATAGCAGCCCTTAATATTACTATAACTAGTACAAATTAATTATTATTGGTTATACATTAGCCTTGATGTGTCTCTGTTTGCTTCTCAATCTCTATCTTTTAAATACTTTTTTCCAATTTCTGTTAAAATCCACAAGAGCGTTGTGTTGTTGCTGTAGAAGATTTTTAAGAAGACTTACACGACATATTTGTTATCAATGCTTTATTGTTGAAAACAAAATTGAAATTCTCTGGCACATAAAACAATTATTTCTACAAAAGGAAAGCCTACAAATCTTGATAATTTATACAAATAACAGTTTCTCAAAAAATAAAACTTTAATTTAGTAAACTTGTCTTGTGCTCTATATTTTTAGCACTGTCTGCAATAATCCACCATAAATCCCTGAGCGGAGACATTTTTTGACCATGTTCTTTAGCACCCCCCCGCCCACCTCCCCCCAAGTTGGTCAGTTACTAAGCCCAGCCCTGTAGTGAAAGGTGTCAGGGACATTTAGCTATTAAAGATCCATGCATTTTATGACACAGGCCCAATTATTAATGCTACTTGGGAACTGGGTCAACATGAAGTGCCTCTACTGTGTGCAATCAGCGAACCTATTAAGAACCAAGTGTCTGAAAGGAAGAACATTAACAACAAAAAGACATAAAATGTTAAGACTAGGAAGCCATCATAGGTCAATAACTATTTAAATAAATAAAAATGTTAGACATTGAATTTATCTCTATATTCTTATATTAAATTCCTTTTTTTTTTTTTTTTTTTTTTTTTTTAGCAATTGCCAATGCACTAGAAGATGAAAAATACACTTCAACCCACATTTTTGGTTTGACCACAGGGTTTGCTGTTGTTAAATGTTAAATATCATTCTGAAAACACAGTGATTTAGTTATAATTTAATTTTTGGCCCCTTCAATGAAATGTTTACAAAATAATATACACATTAGGAGGGCCTTCTTATTAATGCCATCAACAAACCTCTCTCACTACATCTGCCCTTCTTACAAAAACACTAATGCCATAGGAAGACTACTTTAAATTCTTTATCCCACTTTATTCAGAAATGTAGCAAAACATGTAAGATATGGAGAAAACATAATATGATGCATTTGTATGTCCAGCTTCCTTTTAGTGGGGATGCTGACCGATATTTACATGAAGTGTTAAAGGAGAGTAGGGAAAACTAGTTTTCAGTTGAAAAGGACTGACTTAATGAATCAAGTTTTGTTTTGTTATTTTGCTATGGTAGAATAATAAATAAATAAATATGTAGGGTACTCTACAGCTACTTTCTCTATGAAGAAGTTGATAGTGAACTTTTTTTTTGCAAAGTTAATTTTTAGTAGCAAAGTTTGCAAGTCAAAAAAATGTTCAGTACATGTTTTCCTCTACTTCATTTTTACTTACGTAATGATCACTGAAGTGGTTACTAACAGGTAAAGAAACAAAATACCGTTATGCTAGTGAATATTAGTTTTCAACTGTGAAAAGCACTTGGTAGAAGACCGAGGAACACAGACTGATGATGCTATACTCTACTATCGCTTAAAATAAGTCATTTCTGATGTCTTTTAGGAAGAGCAAAACACAGCAAAAATAATTCCTTAAAACATCAGCATTGCTGTTTAGGAACCTATCAGAAAGTGATTAGTATTTTATACAAACTCTTTCCAAAATATAAAATCATTGGCAACCATTATTTGTACACTCCTTTGCGCAGACTTGGTTTTTCAATCAGTAACATCTGGGAAGCACATAGCATCTTCCATTTTGTCTAATAGCTGCTGGTTAGTTATCAGAACTAGAACACTTTTAAGCTCTTTAGATGTAATCCTTATATAAGCATGCGCATTAACCAGAAAGAGCCATTTCAAAAGCCTAGGCAATGTGGGGGAATATGTTGGTGACATTAAAATAAAAAATGCCTGCCGACACGTATACGGTCTCCCCGCCCCGCGACACCAGTGTGAAACGTGGTTAGCTCAGCTCAGAACATGAAAAGCAAATGCTGTCCAAAAGAAATGAAGACTGTGATATCCAAATCATAAAATGTTATGTGCACTAGTCAGGAAACAACTAGAGATTCTGACAGATCCTTACGTACTTAAAAAAAAATTTTTTTTCCCCCTGTTTCAGAAACTGATAAGCAGGCTGTCCCAAAGAAGGAAGACAGTAGCGTCAGGACAACCAGCCAGCTCACTGGGATTCACACCACGCTTGAATCATTCCCTATTAACACTTGATCTTAATAGTCTACCAGGGCTGAATAGACACTCTGACTTCCTCTCACAGTGTTTAAGGAACAATATAATTTCTAAATTAGATTTCAAAAATGAGCAAAATTTGTAACTTAGATTCCCTGCCTGTCCCCCCACCCCCACCCCCCAATGCCATAAGATCCTGTTTTAAGTGCTCCGGTTTATAGTTCTATGGGTAACAATTACATCCTTCAGGAGGTTTCCAATGTTCCCCTTTTTGGTGTTAACGGCCGTGCCAACAGCAAAGTGAATACTCCCAGAAGTGGCAGTGACCTCAGTGACCTCTGC